>NC_080180.1:54461419-54563102 GCF_950295315.1 Erinaceus europaeus | reverse complement strand
TATTAGGCCATTTCCTGAATACCCTGGTTACCCCCAAAGCACCCAGGAACAGGAGATGGAACACCTGGAGCTCCATCGCAGAGGAGCTCCATCGGGGTGCTGCATGCGAGGATTGCAAGTGGGATCAAGTGGTACAAGGCAAGACAACCTGAGAATACACCTGCACTTCCTATCTGATGAGGCCCTGGGCTGCTGAGCCAGAATAAGCCCCTTAGGAGCTAAGCTAGGCTTTCACTCTAATCCTTCCCACATATCTGAACCTGCTGCGGGATTTTTTTAAATTGCTATTAACAGTGACTAAAACTTCTAATCCCCTGCTATGCTTTTATTATTAACAAATACAATTATCGTGTTGGAGCATTAAAGAACCGTGAAAACCCATATCTTGCTTCTAAACCTCACTATTTCTTAAAGAGTAACAGGAAGATTTTCACAGAACTACTGTGTCAGTGATTTTGTCTGCTTTTCCCTAGCTGTACACTACTGCAGTTAGAACGCTAATTGACCTCTCTTCCAGGCCACGACAAACTTAAAAGGACCTGGAAAGAATCCATTAGCAATGCATCTCCTTCGGATATAAAATAATCTTTATGGTTTAAGATAAGGGCTGGTGGTCTGTCCGTTACTGGGAAGAACAGAGAACCCATTTGGAAATGAATATGGTAGCGGGTAGATAGATACAGAACAGACTTCACCTGACACCATGGTAATTAATAAGTTTGTATCTTTGCACTTTCTCTAATCCAAGATTACTAAGCAAACTGAAAAGGACGACAACTTACATTCAGCATCCAACAACTGCTGCATAGCAAAACGAATGGCACTCTGTGTCTTATGTCATGAGGGGTGTCTTCTATTCCCTCCGTCCTCGGTATTTTAACTCAGATGATTCTGCCTTTGTCTCCTTGAGCCACTGAGAGAGAACTTGCTGCACAATGCAGGAGTTCCAAATCTTTATTTCAGCCTGAACTCAGACTATCTGCATGTCACTAGTTCAAGCACAAAATAAACTGCCTGAGCTTCCTAACAGGATAGATCTTAAACCTCTGCATTCTTTCTCCAGCTACTGTACCTTGACTGATAAGTTTCTGGCCCCTGGACTTTTAGTAGGTTTTACTAGGTTTCCTCTTCTTCTGTAGGCTGGCTCTCTCTCTCTCTCTCTCTCTCTCTCTCTTTGAGACTAATGTTTACTAATACCCCCCCTTCTGCCCCTGCACTGAGGAGATTTAAAGAAGCACCAGTGTAGGAACAGTCAGTGGCTGTCTCATGTCATTTGCTCCCCATTTTCCTGAGGGATCAACATCCTTTAATACCCCTCCCACTGCCCAAAGATCTATGTCATATACTTTATATCTCATTTCCTTTACACACAAAAAAATCAGGCATAACTAGATTGATTTAGATTGCTTTCAAATGTGCAACATGATGATTTGATCTTTGTATGAATTGCAGCCTGTAGTCACCACAGTATATCTGACTGATGCCTACTTGTCAGTGTCACAGCATTTTGTTCCATGAGGTGAGAATACTTTAAGACCTGCTCTCAGAAACTTCCACATAGGCCATATTGTAGCGCTGATTGTAGTCACCTAGCTCTAAGCTACTTGATCTCTGCAAGTCAGCACCTTGTGATCCCCCCTTACCTATATTTCATCCACTCCTGGATTCACTCTTTATAGTCCTCAGGGACTAGGGCAGAGTTGGGTGGCAGGAAGCCCAGATTTCTCATCATATGAACAGACAAAGCTGTGACTGTAGAAGAGATCTGAGGACTAAAACTTCCTGTGAGAAATTAATTCTCCCCAGAAAGAAACACTTCAGAGACATAAGATAAAAGTGAAGGTCAGATCAAGAAGCAAGAGTCTGAGTACCTTAAACGCAGACACGCACAAGTATACATTCTAAAAAAAAAAAAAAAAAGGAAGAGAAAAAAATTAAAAACATGTAGTAATTAAGTGCTAAACCTCTCCATTTGAGGTCAGGTCATTCAGAAGTTTGGGGTTAAATTACAACATCTTCATAGAAAGCCAGATTGCAGAACAACACCTGGTTCAACTACACAAGCTCCAGGCTGATTGCACTGCTGTGTGCTGAGCCTCAGGAATGATAAACTGGGCCAAAGTTGTGCACAGCTCCTAGTAAATCTTTGATTTACTACACACTACATCTAGGGAAAGGATGAGTGACCCATGTTTTATCTAAAACTTCACCAAGACTAGTTCTAAATCCTTTGCTCTTTTATTTTCCCCCAGAACATACCTTACTCCAACAAAGAGACTTCCAGCTCCTCTCTTAAAAGTGACTAAAAGAGTTTATGCATATTTACATCATCAGAAATACAACTGGCTAGAGTTTCTTGGGCTTCTAGAAAATGGTCAAGTATCATCTTGTAGACTTGGTTCAGTTAAATTGATGGACAGGTGTGTGGAATCTAGAGATATGATTAACATGAATTTGCAAAAAACAGAAGCAAGCAAACTGTTTCTAAGACTTGTGAGAATGATGGTGGTTATCTTTGGGAGGTGGGAGGCTGGGGAGACAGAACTTAGGTGGTGTGTGTGCTGTGGAACTGTACATTGTAATCTTGTAACATACTATTAATATTTTTTTAATTAATAAAAATAGCTGATTGATAGGGCTCTATGCAAAATAGTACAGTACATCAATTGTAAATCACAACAGTTTCTAAACATGGTTACACAGCACAGAGGCGGCATGAATGGAGAAAGCACAAGCTTTAATGCCAGACACCAGGGTTGGAGATCAAAATCTACTGGGAACTACGTCAACCTGACGAATTACACAGCCTCCGTTAATTTAGAAATGGCGCTAGCACTGTGTCCTTAAGGAGGCAACATCCCTAACAGGCCTGTGTAGCCTGTGGCACCTCTCACTTGGGACCCACTGGCTTCCCTGGACAGCAGCTGCAGGACAGAAGGTCTTTCCATCTCCAAAGTCGACAGGTTCTTTCCCCCACTTCTCTGTTACTGCTTCTTCATTATTCGCCTGAGGTCAGCATTGCTACTATTGCACAATATGCTTAACATTATTAAAAAGGTTTAGAAATTCTAAAACGAGATGATGAAATCTGAATTCTCTTGGGGAAGAACTGGGATCATACACATGATCAAGTTTGGCATCTTTGCTGGATTAAAATCTGATCCTGAGACTAGAAAGAATGATTAACCCATAAACTCTCTGGTTCCTTTCAACATAATTCCACAGCAATATAGGATTAACAATTCTGCTGGTTTACTTTCCACTGATTAGCAAAGGATTAAGGCAAACAGACCCACGTTAGTTTTCAGATGCACAAAATTGAAGACTGAGAAAACTTGATGTTTTCAAAGCATGCAGCATTGGAGGTTCTCTTTTCAGGTTTGTTATTTCCAAAACTTTTAAACATTCAGTGAAATAATCTCAATTTGCTTTGCTTTGTTCTCTGCTTTCAAATACTGTAAATGTCTGGATTCCAGATAGAGTCGTTATCCTCAAATGCCTTCTATGAGGACTGCCAGAATCTGTGGTTTAGAAGTAATTTAAAAGCAGAAATGTGTAACAAATGAGACCTAATGGAAAACACTGGATGCTCCATCATTAGAAAGATCATTTGTTTGTTCCCAGTGAGAAAGAGGTAGCAGACACATGCAGGGATACATATAAACACAGAGAGACCCATGTAAACAACATGGAAAACAAACTGGCATGTTGTATTTCTCTTCGTTGATGACACCAAGTGTTAAGAGTCTAAACTTCATACATTGTTCTGTTTGTCACTGCAAAATGAAGTTCATGGTACAACTATTAACCTAATGCAACAATCACAAGTGAAAATGGGCTATTTAGGAAAATAGAAATTTCATCATAAAGGGTGTATTGGGGGGTTGTGGTGATGAAGATAAAAAGCGTCTAGTTTTAGACTGGCCGAGTCTGAGACACTTTTTATCTAAGTAGATAATCAATTTTCCTAATGGGATAAAGGCAAGCACTTAGCATTGTAATCACACAGACCTACAGGATCCATGGGAACACCTGTTGGGGAAAGCTTCGAAAATGGCAGAGCAGTACTGCAGTGTCTCTCCTGTCTCCTATCTAGGGGAGAGGGGAATGGGTGCTGGGAACAGTGGAGTCATGCAGGCACTAACCGTCAACATTCTGGCAGACAATGACAGTAATAATCATCTTGAAGTCAATATATTAAAAACCTATTTCTCCCATTTCTTTTAGAATGTGACTACTAAGATACTGAACGTTTCAAAATTCCAAAACCCAAGTCTATGGGGCAGCACAGACCTAGACAGCCACTAATGTTTGGAGGAGTAAAAGTGAAGGCATTCAATGAGAGCTACGCCTCTGATGAAGTTGTGGGGTTGAACACGCCTAGGGGGGTGGGTGTGAGGAGGAGCCGAGAGCACAGAGTCAACCCAAAGCTGGGAAATGGGGAGCAACACAGACCAGCAGCACAGAAACTCTCCACACGGCTGCTGGTCCCAGATGGAGGCCATGCTCACTGGTGCAAGGTGGCATCTCACCATGTTTTTTTTTTTTTTGGTTTTTTTTTTTTTTTTTTGCCTCCAGGATTATTGCTGGGGCTCGGTGCCTGCACCACCACAAATCCACTGCTCCTGGAGGCCATTTTATCATTATTGTGGTTATAATTATCATTGTTATTGATGTCGTTGTTGTTGGATAGATCAGAGAGAAATGGAGAGAGGAGGGAAGACAGACAAGGGGAGAGAAAGATAAGACACCTGCAGACCTGCTTCACCGCCTGTGAAGCGATTCCCCTGCAGGTGGGGAGCCGGGGGCTCGAACCGGGATCCGTACACCAGTCCTTGAACTTTGCGCCACCTGTGCTTAAACCTGCTGCGCTACCTCCTGACCCCCCTCACCATGGTTTTATTCTGCATTTCCCTGAAGTGATGACAAGCACCTGTTCCTGTGCCTAGTGGCCTCCTGTGATGGTGACATACAGCATGTGACCTGGGTCTGACTGCCCTGCTGTTCTATATAGACATCCCCTGAGACAGGGACCATCAGCTTTCCTCTCTCAGCATTTAGAAACCAAGGAATGCAGGAAGTGTGCAGAAAGTGTGGAATGAATGAAAGGAAATCTTCCAAATTCAGGTCATTTATTCATGCACAGGAACACACGTTCAGCTTTTCCTGTTCACTGACAAATCTCCTCTCCTCGTCTGCCTCCTTGGATAGCGCAGGATAAATGTAATTGTACCTTCCCAGGGTCGTCATTATGAACTCCGATTTGGTACTTGGTTGTAAATGCAGTGATGCCATTGGGGAGCTAATGAGGTTTGCAGGGTCATTTGCCTGGATAATAGATTGCTCCCTAATTGCTGTGCTAAGTGCCTGTAAGGGTATTAATGTCCCTTCCTACCACTTTCAGTATGTTTGTTCTCAGCCCCTAATTTGCTGCCTCTAATATGGAATAATCTGAGAAACCTGATAGTTGTGATTTGGCTTTATCAAGAGAGCATGGGCTTTCGTGCCCAGATTTCTTGATATCTGTTAACTACTAGCATGCCTCTCCTTTTCTTCCTTCTGCCTTTTTAACCATTTTAAGACCGTAAGCTTAACTTCTTACACGACCTTTGCTGCATTCGAAGCAGTTGACTAAGCTGAAGAAAAGTACCTTGAAATTTGAAATATATATACCTTATATACTAATACACCCTATAATATTAATGTATGTGCAATATATGCATAGTACAATGCTACTAATGCTACTGATATTCAAAATACTTAAAAGTAGAAAGGAGAAAGTATCTAATTTATGCATTTGTTACATGTGACAACAAATTCAAAAGGCCCTGGAGGGGAAGCTTTCTACTTTTTTAAATTCTTTATTCTTTATTTATTTTAAATGATTGCCACCAGGGTTATCACAGAGTCTCAGTGCAGGCACTACGAATCCACAGCTCCCGGTAGCCAATTTTTCCTCTTTTATTTTTATTTTCTAATTTTATTAGATAGGACAGGTAGAAATTGAGAGAGGAGGGGGAGTCAGGTGGTGGCGCAGTGGGTTAAGTGCACGTGGCACAAAGCGCAGGGACCAGCATAAGGATCCCGCTTCGAGCCCCCGGCTCCCCACCTGCAGGGGAGTCGCTTCACAGGCGGTGAAGCAGGTCTGCAGGTGTCTATCTTTCTCTCCCCTCTCTCTCTGTCTTCCCCTCCTCTCTCCATTTCTCTCTGTCCTATCCAACAACAAAGCAACGTCAACAATGGCAATAATAACTGCAACGAGGCTGCAACAACTAGGGCAACAAAAAGGGGGGAAAATGGCCTCCAGGAGTGGTGGATTCATGGTGCAGGCACCAAGCCCAGCAATAACCCTGGAGGAAAAAAAAAAAAAAAAAGAAAGAAAGAAATTGAGAGAGGAGGTAGAGACGAAGGGAGAAAGAGACACCTGTAAACCTGCTTCACTACTCGTGAAGTGCCCCACACCCCTGCAAGCAGGTAGTGGGGGTGGGGGCTTGAACCTGGGTCCTTGTGCATGGTCATGTGTGGGCTTAACCAAAGTTAATGACACACCTTGTAAAATAATTTCTTCTATTTCTGGCACTGGAAATAAGTTTCTACCCTAATAGCCTCCTCCTCCCCACCCTATGTGGCTGTCTTTGCCTTTTTCTCTGGCTGCATTATGCTCCTTCCCTGAGTCTGAAATCCAGAAGGGACAGCCCATGAATCTGCCTACTGGGAGCATCACGGTCAGCTAGGAAACGGGCCCATAAGGACAGAAGTTGCATTCTGGGAAGGAGGGCGTGCAATGAATGTCTGGCCTCTTCTTTATGGTCATCCTATAGGGGTTCCAACAGAAGTGAAGCAAAGGCCAACAGGGCTGCTTCCTGATATCTGAGCAGTGCAAAGCTTTGTAATGAGAACCAGCCCCTCCCATGAAGGCTCTGCTGGGACTCTGGGGGGAAAGTTCATAATGACCACACCCTTAATATTTGCAACCCGTCCCGTTCGATTCCTTGTTAATGTGTGACATGCAATATCTGAGTTAATTTTGTGACTTTCATTTCTCATTAGGCAATTTCTCTATGTGTTAAAACTCCAGAAAAGCGTAAATGAAAGGTTTGTGGTGTATACTGTTGATATCAAATAACACTACATTTTATGAATCCCGAGGTAATAAGATGAGGCTGAGGGAGAACAGTTGGAGGAAGGAGGAGAAATAAAGAAACATAAAATTGAGGAAATATGCAAACAAGGGTCCTATTATACATGTGGCAAAATAAAGCAAGAGGCCCTAAATTACAATAGCTTTCTGAAAAACAAGGATCTTATTATAAATGAAAGCGAGACGCTTTCATGGGAGCTAGTGCAGTGCTTCATGCTTGATGTTCCTTATCTCAGTGGTTCTCATTAGATCCACAGGCCAGGGAATCAGACATCATGTCCATTGTACAGCTGAGACCACTGAGGTGAAGACAGACTCAAGTGCCCAAGATGCACAATTAACAAAGCACAGAGTTGGTCTATTTGATCCCAAAGTTAATGCTGCTGCATGTGGACCCTCTTAAAGTCTCTTTACCCTGATTGTCCATTAGTGAATACAGGAGCTTCCAAGAAAGTTCACGTGGGGAAACTGGAGCTGATAGGGATGCTATTTAGAACATGAATAAAATTTTTAGGTGAATCCTATTTGGATAGAAAAAGCCAACTACAGGGGGTCAGGTGGTGGTGCACCTGTTTGAGTGCACATGTCACAATGTGCAAGGACCAGGGTTCAAGCCCTGGTCCCCCAACTGTAAGTGGAAAGTTTCACGAGTGGTGAAGCAGTGACTATCTCTCTCCCTCTTTCCCCCTTCCCTCTCAATTTCTGGTGGTCTTTTTCCAGTAAGTAAAGCTAATTTAAAAATAAATAAAAAGGCCAACTACATAACCTTTAACTTAACTGCTCAAGTACTTGTCCTAAGACAATAATGGAAAAAGATCAAAGGCTTAGAAATCTCTCTAAAAGACCATTGTTTAAGAAAAAAAAAAATCTTAGGTAATTTCCCAATTACATCAGTGTTCAGGTCATTATGTTTTCTCATACTGATCAAGTCTCTGAAGTGAGCCTCTCAATTTAGAATAGTCACCACAGAAAAATAGCTAAAGTCAGGGGGCCCGATGGTGGTGCACCTGATTGAACACACACGTTATAATGTGCAAGGACCCAAGTTCAAGACACCAGTCCCCACCTACTAGGGGAGAGCTTTCTGAGTGGTGAAGCAGGGCTGCAGTTGTCTTTCTGTATCTCTCCCTCTCTATCTCCCCCCCTCTCAATTTGTGGCTATTTCTATCCAATAAATTAAGATTACAAAAATTTCAAAAAAAAAAAAATAACTAAAGTTTAAATGAGACCCTTCCCTGATTAAAAATCTCTGAAATGGAACCAGGAGTGAGCTCCCCGACTCGGCATGCATCTTTCCATGTGCAACGTCCTGGGCTCAAGCCCTGGTACCATCTCATAGCATCTATGAAGCGAAGTGGAGGGGGTGCTGTGGTGTCTCTCCTCTATCTTTCCCTTGCTGCCTCCCTCACTCTCTTCCTCTCAAAAAAAAAAAATTAGAAAACAGGGCCAGAAGGTTATTCAATGGTATTGTGCATGAATGAAGCCTTGGGTTTATTCCCCAGGTCCCTACTAAAAAAGAATGCTTCAATGTATCCCATCATCCACAGAACACACTCTGATGGTCTCAGCAAGGAATATAGAGTCCTGATGATGGGTACCTATCATTCACTTGTCTTCAAAATGCTATGAACTCAAGGGCAAGCAACACATTTTATTCAATAAATGTTTATAAAAATAAATTGTTCTATTTAACTTGGCACAAAATATTCCTTTGCCTTTCAATTGGTCTTCTCCCAGTTTTAGTCCTTTCACATATTCACAGGGGGAAAAAATCATGACAGACATCTTTCGGTGCTGAAATATCTGATTCACAATAGTAGGTATTCATTAAAAAATAATTTAGTCTTTCCATTTCTTGGTATCATTTTCTATTTCCTTGAGACTTATAGTTTTCAGTATACATGTCCTTCACTTCTTTGGTCAGCTTTATTCATAGGTATTTTATTGATTTTGCTGCAACAGTGAATGGGAGTGACTTCTGGATATCCTTTTCTTTGGATTTAGTGTTTGCATAAAGAAATGCTACTGATTTTTGTACATTGATTTTGTAGCCTGATACCTTGCTATATTGCCTAATAACTTCTGGTAGTTTTCTGCTGGACTCTTTGGGTTTTTCTATGTATACTATCATATCATCTGCAAATAGTGAGAGCTTGACTTCTTCCCTTCCAATCTGTATTCCTTTGATTTTTTTTCACTTGCCTGGTTGCTATGGCAAGAAATTCCAATACTATGTTGAAGAGTAATGGTGATAATGGACATCCCTGGGGAGGGGATGGGATACGGAGTTCTGGTGGTGGGAATTGTGTGGAGTTGTACCCCCTCTTATCCTATGGTTTTGTGTTTTCTTTTTATAAATAAATAATAAAAAGAAATAATTTAGTGTGGGGCCAGGCAGTGGTGCACTGGGTTAAGAGCACATAGTATGAAGAACGAGGACCCATGCAAGAATCTCAGTTCAAACCTCTGGCTCCCCAACTGCAGGGAAATCACTTCACAAGTGGTGAAGCAGGTCTGCAGGTGTCTCCGTCTCTGTCTCACTGCCTATTTCTCCATCTTTTCTCAATTTCTCTTTCCTATCAAAAAAAAAAATTGAAAAATGGCCACAGTAGCTGTGGATTCAGTGCATGTGCCAATCACCAGCAATAACACTGGAGGCAAAAAAATTAGTGGGAACTGTGCAATAGTGCACCCCAATTGAGCTCACACATTACCATGCACAAGGACCCAGGTTCAAGCTCCTGCTCCCCACCAGCTAGCAGACAATTCACAAGAATGTCTGAAGGTATCTTTCTCTCTCCCTTTCTAACTCTTCCTCCCCTTTCAATTTCTCTGTCCTATCAAGGAAAATAGAATGAGAGAGAAAAAAAAAAAAGGAAAAAATAGCCACCAAGAGTGATGGATTTGTAATGTTGGCACTGAGACCCAGTGATAATCTTGGTGGGGAGTTACCATAAAAATTAAAATTATGGGGCCAGTTAGGTGGCCAGTTAGGTGAACAGAGCACGTCTCTTCCGTATTTGATCCCTGGAACTACAGATGAAAGAGTAGTGTTCTGCTCTTTCTCACTAGGCTCATCAAGACATTTTTTTTTTTTTTAATCTGTACTCTCATGCAGTTCTTAAGGATGAACTAAGGGTCTTTACTTATGAAATAATACTGACTGTATCAGTGCTGTTTTGGGGAAGAGTGGAGTGGAAGGGGAGAAGAGGAGGAGGAGGTAAAGGAGGAGGAGGAAGAGAAGGAGGAGAAAGAGACACCTCAATACTGCTTGAACTGACCTTGTAGTTCCTTTTGGTGCTGTCCATGGTGCTGTCCCTGTGGTGCTGGGGATTGAACCCAGAGTTTCAGCACAACCCTGAGTCACACCTGCCCCCCCCCATGTCTCTATGTGTCAAGTCTTTTTTCCCCCCAGTGAATTCTGAAAATGTGTAGCATATTAAATCCAAGTTTTCTGCTTCAAAATGAAATGTGTGTTCTAGGCTGGCTTACTTCTGTAAGTAACCTCTGACTCTCCTCTCTGGTCAGGAACATTAACTAATCCTGCCCCCCTCAGAGATACACTCCCCTCTACCTTTCTCAGCAGTGAGATGGTGGTAGCACCCTGCCTTGCCCTGCCCTGGGTCCACTGCTAGTGACAAGGCAGTCACCCACCCGAGGGTGGGGACAGCATTTGGTTTCACTTTATCTCCCAAGCATCTTTGCAGGGAAGTTGACAAATGACTGCTGAGTAAATGAGTGAATAAAAGAGCAAATAAACTGACTCATGGGGAGACACTGAGTCTGGGTCTCCTCCGTCATAAAAGGGTGACAAATGCCTACTCAAAGGTGACATTAGATGTTGTAAGTAGTGTTACTGCCTCATGAGACTCACTAATGAAATCCAGTCTGTTGCATTCTATTGTTGTGGACTGAGATGTAACTGGTATACAATGCTGCACTCATTTTAGGTGGACAACACAGAGTAAATTCAGTCACGTCCCCTCTCCACAGATCTGCAAGTATTTTTCTTGGGGTGGGAAGTTTTAAAGTCTATTATGTTAGCGGTGTTCAAAAACAGTCTGCAGTCTCTATGCCAGGTTGAACATTCGAGTCCCAGGACTTGTTTGAATGAGATGCTCTCTGCCTTTTTGCTGTGGCTGATCCAGTATCCTAGGATGCTCTCCTTGTATTCCACACTCAGGATACTCAAAGGGGGAGGGATCTGTGCTTGTCAAGAAGGGGATTCCAGAGCCTTAATCCTGAGGAACCAATGGAAGCATCAGTCATTTGATCTTCTTGGCTTGCTGGAGAGAGGAGGGCTAAGAAAAAAAAATCCCATCTGTTCATTTGGATATGACCTCACACTGTGAGGCTGGACTCTGAGACATGTTCCAAGGGGGTGCAGCATTCTACCCAGTTCCCAGCACTTGGACTTACTTCTCTGGGATGCTCTGTTTTGAAGGTCATCTTTAAAAGGGGGGGGGTCTATGAAGGTGACCTTATGGGGTACTACTCTATTTTATTTCTGAGTCCACTCGAGTGTCTGTTGTTTCTGTGCTAATTAAAATAGTAGATCTTAACTCTGCACAGAAGATGACGATGTATGCCCCTGTGCATTCAGCCAGTGTGGCCTGGCATCTCTGATGTATCCAGCCAGGGGTGTGAACTCGGGGTAACTGACGGCAGGCTGAGGCTCAGAGGAAGCTGCAAACCCCTGGCCCCAATATCTCACTATGTGTTTTCTCTCCTACTGACACACACAGTCCGTTAGAAACAGGTGAGAGTTCAATCCCCTGCACCACCTTAAGCCAGAGCTGAGCAGTGATCTGGTAACAGAAAAAAGATATAGATAAAAAGAAACAGACGAGAAATGGCACACAATGCTCACTCTCATTCTGACAGCCAACCATGTCTGTCTGTCTGTCTCTTTCTCTCTCTCTCTCCACCCCCCCCACCCCCAACATCAAGCAGCAGCAAGCCTGCACCACAATGAAGCCCAGTATAGATTAAACCAGATTCTTCATACCTGAAAAGTCTCATCTTACTAACTGCTCTGGAAATGCCTGTCAGTTCGTTTTCCATTTCTTAAGAATTACAGAGATGTGAATACTGTTAATGTTGCCTTGCAAACCCAGTCCAAGAAAACAATCTCGCCTAGCATTCAAAAATGAAGAGAACAGATTACTTGAGATATTTTCTGACATGATGTATGTAAAATGTAAAGTCAAACAATAAACATTACTAAGAACAAGAAATATGGCATGGGTCTTAACAGTTAAGAAATTATCTGGGTTGGGGAGATAACATAATGATTATGAAAAGACTTTCATACCTGAGGCTCAGAGGCCCTAAGTTTAATTCCCAGCATCACCATAAGCCAAAGCTAAGCACTGCTCTAGTATCTCTCTTTATCACTAAAATAGATATTAAAAAGAAGCTTCTCATTTCCAGGGAGGGCAGCTTTCTGAGGGGGAGGGGCACAAGGAATAAATAAATAAATGTACATATACCGGGAAAGAAAACGAGAGGAGGAGGGAGGGAAAAGGAGAGGAAGGGGAATCTCTTCAAAACTATAATGTGAGGACCAGGGAGATAGCACATCTGGGAGGATGCCTGCTTTGCCATCCATGACCTAGGGTCAAGCCCCTGGTAGGCCACACAGGAATACTACAGCTGGGGAGGGGGGGTGTCTTTCTCATTTTCTAGCTGAACAGTCATCCTAGAACAGTAACATCCCCAGGAGATAGAGGAGAGGACGGGAAAAAACTGCAGTGTGAAATTTTTGCAAAACTAGAAAAAAAAAAATTTATTTTCCTGCCTAAATAAGTAGACCCAATCTGTAATTCTCTAACTGTTCCTAAAATAAGACTAATCCAGATAACATTTTAATATTTATATCCTGCTTTACTCCAAGAAAAAATAATGTAGAGGCTTACAATAAAAAGTAGTAGTGAAACTTCAAAACTCTGCAAAAATATATAATTGAAATACTAATAAATTTCCAACACTACAAATTCATTTTGATCTTCAAATTATGGAAACTGAGAAGACTCAATGCTGGAGCTGTAGTTTATCAAAACCAAGATACGAACTTGCTTAATAGATAAGCTATAACATTTTGAAATACATACATAACTTCCACATGTATGTATACATGTACATACACATATACACGTATGTTCCAGAATATTGAAAGCTACAATTTTTCATGAGATACAGTAAGTAAAAAGTTATAAAAATAGCTTCGCCACAAAACATTCTGCACAAATCAACAATAAATGTGCTTTATCTTTATCAAGTGGAAAACTATACTTTCGGGAAAAAATGAATAGTTGCTATAATTACATTCATGGGGAAAAGACCATCACTGCCACCAAACCAGCTGCTGCCCTGCAGATGAGGAACAGCAGAGGCTCGATTATCTCTCTTGCTGACTTTGCAGGTTTTATGAAGACTTTATTGTTTTATAGGACCGAGTTCTACCCTAGGCCAACCCATGTACTGTACATAAGGAACCATATCCTAGAAATCTTTCACTCCATATAAAATGCGGTTCTGTCACTTAATGACATGTTTCACTTACTGTAAAAACTGCTCCCTATGCCTTAACTGTAGCAGCACACAACTTAAAAAAATGCATGAATCATTGTGTGCAAAGTTATACAACTGGACACATGAAAACCTCAAGTTTATATACCCTGAAAGTACTCACCCAATGAAGAGAAATAATTAAAGAAAGAAAAATATTTTCTAAAAGACTATATCATGACGTGAATTATGTAATGCGGTAGGATAAACAGCTGTCAAGTGTTTTTTTTTTTCCAAGACTGACTTAAAAAATAAAACGTTATGATATAAAACAATGATAAAAAGACAATTATGAGGGCTGGGCGGTGGCACATTGGGTTAAGCGCACATAGTACGAAGTACAAGGACCCGCACAAGGATCCCGGTTCAAGCCCCCCAGATCCCCACCTGCGGGGGGGGGGGGGGCGTCGCCTTACAGGTGGTGAAGCAGGTCTGCAGGTGTCTTTCTCTTTACCTCTCTATCTTCCCCTCCCTCTCAATTTCTCTCTGTCCTATCAAAAAAAAAAAAAATCGAAAAAAAATTGGTCGCCAAGAGCAGTGGATTCATAGTGCAGGCACTGAGCCCCAGTGATAACCCTGGAGGCCAAACACAAAAGTAACTATAGGACCAAGGTGATAGCTCGAACTGTTAGGGCACTGGGACTGCATGACTAGGGCCCCAAAAGTCTCAGGTTTAACCAGAGTGGTACTCTGATGTCTTTCTCTGCTCACTTTAATAAATAAATAAAACTTTTAAATTTAATCATAAAATTCAGAATTTTTAAATGTTGCCTGGGTACTATATGATTTCAAAAGAACACCATTCATGAAATTAGTTTTTTTTAAATACATAAATGATCCTAGTTATGCATAATATAGGGTCCTCTTAAACAAGGACAATTTGGTTTCAGTATACTAGGGAAATCAAGTCTCCATTTGAAAAGGTGTGATAATGTATCCCAAAACATTTACAGTGATGTAAACCAAGGTTACCTCAATGAAATTAAATAAAATGCAAATAAATTAATTAAATGACAAATCAGCAGTCTGGAGAAATATGAAATCAGAACAAGGCATCGTATTCTTTTTTTTTTTTTTTTTAACCAGAGCACTGCTCAGCTCTGGCTTATGGTGGTGTCGGGGGATTGAACCTGGGACTTTGGAGCCTCAGGCTTGAGAGTCTCCTTGCATAACCATTATGCTATCTACCCTCCATCCAAGGCATCATATTCTAAATTAGCAATGGAAATAGAAGTGATTTGCTCAATCCACACCAAAGTTATGATACATATTTTTTTCAAAGAGTCTTTCTCTCTTTTTTTTTTCCAATTTTTCTTATTTGACATAGACAGAGAGAAAATTGAAAGAGATGGGGGAGATAGAGAGGAAGAGAGACAGAGAGATACCTGCAACCTGCTTCACTGCTTGTGAAGCGACTCCCCTGCAGGTGGGGAGCTGGGGGCTTGAACCAGGATCCTAACTGGTCCTTGCGCTTTGTGCCACGGGCACTTAACCCGCTGAGCTACCGCCTGACTCCCAGTTATGCTATATTTTTATAACTACCTCTTTTCACATGACTGATATCAGTAAATTATTTTAATGGGGGATATCAAATAATAGCTTTAATGTAACTGATAAGAGTTAATCACCTATTTAATAATCTTCAAAGGTTTAAAGTGAGCAGTTCTAATCACTGTAAACTGTAAAATGTAAGTGCTGTACATATAGTAAGATTCATTCCAATGTCTCCATCCCCTCCCCAACTTGTCAGGAGACCTATACCCAGCTTCTCAAGCCAAGATCCAACTACTTCCCAAGGTAAGCGGTGGGTATGTCAGAGGCAGTGAGGCCCCACAACAACTATCAGATGCCACCTTAAGTGCTTTACATTATGAGCAGAATACTCAAAGAAAAAGATCACACACAGAGAGTAGACAGCATAATGATTATGCAAAGAGACAGTCATACCTGAGGCCCTTAAGTCCCAGGTTCAATTCCCCAAACCACCTTATGCCAGAGCTGAGCAGTGCCCTGGTTAAAAAAACAAACAAACAAACAAAAAAACCGGGGTCGGGCAGTATAACAGAGCACATGTGCATAACAGGCAAAGAGCACATGGCACGAAATGCAAGGACCAGCATAAGGATCCCAGTTGGAGCCCCTGGCTCCCCACCTACAGAGGAGTCGCTTCACAAGCGGTGAAGCAGGTCTGCAGGTGTCTGTCTTTCTTTCTCCCTCTCTGTCTTCTCTTCCTCTCTCCATTTCTCTCTGTCCTATCCAACAATGACAACAACAACAACAATAAAAAAGCAAGGGCAACAAAAGAGAAAATAAATAATAAAAATTTTTTAAAGGTAAAATAAAAAAAAAACAAAGAAGAGAAAAGAAAAACATCACACACAAGAAGCATTAGCATGCCTGTGCCACACGCTGCACTGATCATGTTTCTCTTTCTGGTCTTCACTCACTCCATCTCTTTGCCTCAGAGCATACTACTCCAATCCAGCCAGAGTCTCTCCCAGACCAATGACCATGGAACTTGGGTCCTAGTGAGGCACAATAGCCAGAGGAAAGAATGTCAGAACCACCCAGTGGCCCCTTGTGGATGGACAGTGCTGCCAAGGTACCTGGAGAGTCCACAGAGCCAGCACACCTGCTAGGAGTCAGCAAGTGTGTTCCCTGAGCTGGGAGGGCAGGGAGGATGCACACCACTGACAACTCACTAGTGCTGGACAAAGTGATCTACAGCCTGGGGGGGGGGTGCTCCCAATGGCCACAGGGTACACTGGTAAGCACCCCAACTGAAAGCTAAACACACGGTGACCCCTGGGAAATTTTTCTCTCTGAATTTCTTGAAATCCAGAGAGAAAAAGTAAGGTTTGAGTATTGGAAAGCAAATGCGAGTCCTAAAATCTGACTCGGGCTATACTGGTTACCTTTTCTGAACCTGTTACTTTTATTTTTTTCAGTTTAAACATTTTATTAATTTGTGTGAGCAAATAAGAGGGCAAGTGCATGCACGAGAGGGGAGGGATGGGGGAGGTGACTGCTCAGTTCGAGCACATGTGGAGTGAGAATCAAATCGAAGGCCTCAGTGCTGGGCAAGTACTGTGATCCACCACTAAGCAAACTCTCTGACCCCCTTTATTTTGGACACAGGCCAGCACCCACCCTCCCTGGGGTTACAGCAGGTAATGGCTGAGTTGCTCAGGACACAGTAGGCAGCTGGCATTTATTTACCTGCTCCTAATCAAGATCTTGAATGTGAAAGTCATGCTGCTGCAAAGATACAGATCTCATCATGTAAGTAAGATAAAATAAAAGTACTTATTGTGCTGATGTACATCTAAATGATTAAGCTTTATGTAGCATAAGTGTGTATAACTTTGAAGAAAACTATATAAATTTAAATTAACATTTAAAGACATGCTTCTGTCCATAATATTTGTAGACAGAGCCACAATTTTCTAGCCGTGACTATACTGGGAGCTATGTGAAGTCATCCACTACCCACCAGGATCTGATAATGGATTCATATATTACAGTGGCGTTATGTCACAGGCAAAAAGGCTACTACTTCCTAAAGTAACATTATGTGCACGTTATATTATGTATCTCAAGACCAGGCTCATATACAGAAGCGCTGTCATAGTAGTATATGTGAGTGTAAAAGTAATCTTTGCTACCAAAATGAAAATGTCACACCTCTCTGGCCATGATTTTCTAATTCTGATCAAGTCTTCACCTGGAAATCTTTAAAAATCAGGGCTGTTTCATTCATTATCAAAAGCATTAGCAGAAGGTAAGGCTATCTATAGACTAAAAAAACACCTTTGCTTTAAAATGGTGGCAGCAGCTGCGTCCTCTGTAAGTGAGAGGATACAACTGTAGCAAGCAAAGTCTTTCCCACTTCCTGACTTGACTGAAGGAGATGTGATGCGCATAGATACTGTTACAAATATGAAAAACTTCTGGGAGTCAGGCGGTAGCGCAGCAGGTTAAGCGCATGTGGCGCAAAGTGCAAGGACTGGCCGAAGGGTCCTGGTTCAAGCCCCCGGCTCCCCACCTGCAGGGGAGTCACTTCACAAGCGGTGAAGCAGGTCTGCAGATGTCCTTCTCTCCCCCTCTGTCTTCCTGTCCTCTCTCCATTTCTCTCTGTCCTATCCAACTACAACAAGGGCAACAAAAGGGAATAAATATTTAAAAATTCTTAAAAAAAAGAAAAAAGAAAAACTGTGATATAAAGATTGTAGATGTTTTCCAAAATGAATTGCTGACACAACAAATGTGAATGATAAGTGAAACATAATTTCTCAAGGATCTTTTAAAAATATTGAAATGAATCATTTTTGTTGAGAGATAAAGGAGGGAGGGAGGGAGGGAGGGAGGAAGAGAGACAGCTGCAGCACTGTTCCACCACTCATGGTGCTTCTCTGGTGCAGCTAAGAACTGGGGGCTTGAACTCAGTCTTCACTCTACCAGGCACACCACCAGTCAGCCCCTCTGCTAAACTGTTAGCAAATTTTGGCAATTTTATTATCAATTCCAATATATCTTTCATTTCTCATTATTAATTTTTTATTCTTTTTTTTATGCCAGAGCACTGCTCAGCAGGCGACTGAATCTGGGACTTTGGAGCCTCAGGCCTGAGAGTCTCTTTTCATGACCATTATTGCTATCTACCCTGCCCAATTTTTTTATTCTTTATTTTAGAGAAATAGGAGAGACAGTACAGCACTGCCCCAACATCCCATGGAGCTCCCTTGGTGCTGTCTATGTGGTGTGGGGGTCTGAACCCAGGGCTTTCAAAATCACAAGGTACATTAACCTGATAATCTATCTTTCACTTTGGTCAATTATTATTTAAAAAGAAAATAGCAATAGAGGACTAAACTGTACTAGTTTCTAGCATGCCAAAAGTAAGGAGTTGGAGATGGTTTAACAGTACAGCACAGGACACACATGTCTGAGGCCTCAGGATCAATCCCCATCATCACATGCCAAAGTTCAGTGGTGCTCTAGTCTTTCACAAAAGTGGCTAATCTTGGGGGCCAGGTGGTAGCGCAGTGGATAAAGTACACATGGCATGAAGCACAAAGGACCAGCATAAAGATCCCATTCGAGCCCCTGGCTCCCCACCTGCAGGGGGGTCACTTCACAAGCAGTGAAGCAGGTCTGCAAGTGTCTATCTTTCTCTTCCCCTCTGTCTCCCCTTCCTCTCTCAATTTCTCTCTGTCCTATCCAACAACAACAATAGCAATTAACAATATAACAAGGGCAATAAAATGGGGAAAATGTCCTCCAGGAGCAGTGGACTCTGGTGCAGGCACCAACCCAGCAATAACCCTGAAGCCAAAAAAAAATGATTAATCTTAAAAATTAAAATTAAGGCTTCGTAGACCAGGGGTAGATAGCATAATGGTTATGCAAAGAGACTCTCATGCCTGAGGCTCCAGAGTCCCAGGTTTAATTCCCCACACCACAGTAAGTCAAAGCTGAGCAGTACTCTGGTAAAAAAAAAATAATAATAATTAATTAAAAATAAATAAAAGGCTTCATAAGTGAGAAGGGAACACCAAAAAAGATTATGCATATGGAGATTCAGATTTTTCACTTTTCAATTCTTAGAAAACGATTATAAAAGAAAAACAACAGACAAAAATCTTCATTACAAAAAATTCACTGAAAGTGAATATAGCCCTTCTTTCAAAAGGGCTATATTTATTCAACTATGTGTTCACAAAACAAGGTAAACCCCTTATTAAAATGCCATGCCTCAGTTCTTTGTTTGCTAAATTTAAATTATATGAAACTGCTTAATCACTGAGGTTCCAAAAGTAGTAGGTTCTAGAATCTCATGGGGAAAGAAATCTTCCCTTTTTTTGAGACACTTAGAGCTGTGCTTTTTCTAATCCATTAGAGTGCTTGGCTAATAAGTTAATATTTAATTGGCAATTTCTTTAAAACATGATAATAGCATGCCAATAATAGCATTTCCATAAGCCAAGAGTGGTCTTAAAAAGGGGAAAACATCCACACAAATACGAAAGATAACGAAGCTACAATTCCCACACAAAGACAAACAGCACAACACCTTTGTATATGTGTAAGTATCTATTTCTGAAGAGAAATAGCAAGGGTAAAGAACATTTAGGACCCCTGAAGTCTGAAGCTTCAACAGCAATGGAGTCTAGGTCTCAGGTCACAGCTGTCACTCTATTTGGCAATTTCCTCAAGACTCTATCCCAGCCCACTGTGGCATCAGACTGTCAGTTACTAAGATGCAAGTCTTTCTCCCTCACTGGAGTGTAAAGTCCTAAAAGGCAGCCCTCAACTGATGAGTATCCCGGAACCCAGTAACCTAGATCTTCTGAATAACCATGTGACACATTGTTCTACAGGGGACCTAATCCAAGCTGGAGAGTTAAAGTTACAGCAAGGATAAAGCCTACTGAGGGAACACATTTTAAACAGATATAAAGGCCCAAAGTCACAGGACCTTTTTAGACAAGTGACTGCTCGGTGACTGAATTAAAGGGCTATCCCTTAATTACTGAGTAACAAAAAAGTCTCTAAACTTTTCATTCTTCAATGTAACATATGCCTCCCCCAACACGTCTTAGCATTTTCAGTTAATAAGAAATGGGGGAGGTGTGCTCATCATGCTGAAGCATGTCAGTATGCTGAAAACAAAACATGCACTCTCCCCCTGGACTTTGCCAGACTGACAAATTGCTTTGGGGAGGACTGAAGCCCACCCATTTGGATGACAGGACTGGAGACTACAGGTATCAATTCTAAAAAAAAAAAAAAAAAAAAAAAAAAAAAAAAAAAAAATTAGGAGAAAGCAATCCTCTTTGCACCCATGACCGGTAATGTTTTTGGAGCTATACTGAAATTGGCATGTTCCCACAGCAGTTCACTGTAAAATGTAGTGACACCAAGTCATGGTTGGAAATTGCAGAGTGAAAGCAGAATTTATGTATCAGATGCTTCACTAATACTCTGAACAATTATTAATAACATATGTCATGTTCAAACTAAGGCAAAAAGACAGAATTCATTTATTAACATCTTCTGTACACATTCATACTAAAAATTTTCCAAACTATTCCCTAGCCTTTACAGTTATCTCCTCAATTGACAGGCATCATTATAACAGGACACAATTGTGCCTTCTTTCCTTCTAACAGCCCAAGGTCACACACGGGGGGGGGGGGGGTTCCTAGTAAACCCCAGCTCTGCTTAGATCCCCTGTTTTGGTTCTTTTTGGCAATCTGGGAAAGCCTATGGACCTTTCTCAATGAAATGTCTTTTTAAGTGTAAAACTAGATTACTTGAAAAATAATTAGATTGACAGTTATCAAAATATCTTACAATGTGATGAAGTAATGGACTTCTTTACTAATGTATTCACAACAAGATCACACAAGATATTAAAACAGTGAGGAGCTTCCATATTGTGAGCTACTATCTACTAGAAGTTATGATAGGAGGAAAAAAATCTGATTTCTATCAGTAGCATAGCCACAGGCGACGGGTACGAGTATGACTCACTGCCCTCATTCATAATTGAGGGAAAGGTAACTTTGAGTTTGATGTTAAGGCAAATGAAAGCGTATGCATTTTTTTTCTAGCTCAAGCTGAGAAACTCCTAGAAATTATCTGAAAAATGATCCCCACTCAATGCCAGGCAACTCTTATATAACAAAGTCCATCAATTTGGAGTTAGCAGAGGTAGTTTTAAAAATATTTTAATACTTGACAAAAAAAAATCTGAACATTTAGGAACTTAATCTTGGATACTTACCGTTTAGTATAATTATTCTATTATAAACATTATGATATTCTAGAGCTCATAGTGAAAAAGAAAACACTGTTTCTAACACAGAATTTATACATTCATTTATAAATTTCAACTACGGATGTAATGAATACTACTTTGAAAATTCAGATCAAACAAATTTGACTATTCTTTCTCATCAATTCACAAAACTCCTCACATACGAAGCAAAAGTCAGAGCTGTCAAATCAGAAACAGGTCTACCTTGGTTCTTTTTTCTGCCACAGTTGCTCAGCCCAAACCCAGAGCAACTGCACTCCACTCTGAAGACCAAACACAAAAAATTACCCCAAGGAGAAAAATATCCACAGAAAATATAGTATCAGTGATATTTACTGGAACATCAAGTCGCCAAACAGTGGAAAGGCATAAGGCATTCTTTTAGTTACAACAAACTTACTAATGAAAATAAGAACTTAATTTACAGAGACAAGAAGACTAGCAATTTGTGATTTCAAGTAATGGAAGTCCTATGTTTATATATGGTAGCTTATTTCTGTGTGGCTGCATGATTTTAACTAAACAACAACAACAGTTTTCATATACTTCAGGAAAAAGTATACTGCATTCTTTGAAACTAGTTTTGAATTTTGTCACTTCCCAAGTTACCTCTCTAGAGGAATTCCTATCAGTTGGAAAATGCAAAAGGTTTCCACAGTTACTCTATATTTGAGTCACCAGCCAAAACATGGATCATGAAATGGGTTTGTTCTAGAAATGTGTACTTTACTACATTTCTCTGAAAAGTAAGAAGCTGCCTCAATGAATGTCTGAGCTGATAAAACAAACTAAAGGAGAAACCGGAGTTTTCAATATATTATAATTGCCCTGCTGGCCTGTGTCATATTACATAAATACTAGCAAAATAATAAAACCTAAAAATGTCACCTATTAAGTAGAAACTATAAAGCAAAGTTTAAAGCTTCTTTCCAAGTGAAGAAGGAAGGAAAAAAAGTGGCTCTATTAAAATTCAGCTTGAGTTTAGAATGAAAAATGTTAGCGTACCAAAGGGACTCTATCCAAGCAATCATGTATAAACACAGATATTAGCCTGAAATTTAAGACAAGCTGCTGGATTGAATGATGAGGCCATCAGCCGAAGTGCTTCAGTTCATTAGCTCAACCACAATCCCAACCTAATATCCATAAAGTCACAAAGGCAAATGTAATATACCCCCGAAGTTTGGAGAACTACACAAATTTCACATTGTGAAGGATTTATGTTCAGCATTACTTCAGTGACAGTGAAGAGAGAACCAGGACAGTCTTGGAGGAAGAAGTTAACTTTTTTAAAAAAGCATTATTGGCCTGCTTTTCTTTCCCTCGGTGCCAACATACTGCAAAAGCAGAAATGTCTCCCTCTTGAAAAACGTTGCAAATGGCCCTGCAATGCCACTGCTTGAGAGCAGCCCTGTGCCTCCCTCCATGAGCCTCCCCCCACCCCACCTCCTCAGCCCTCTGCGCTGATGCCCAACCCAGATGCTGGACTCATTTTTAACTGCCCACACCCAGACTGCCTGCCAAAGACCAATTCCTCCTCAGCGCCCCCCACCACCACCATGACTTCTCCAGATGCCCTTGGGATGTCCTTGTTGGGACAGTGGGTCACTGCTGCCCCTGCACCATGGCCCCTGTTCATGCTCTTGCCACGGCTCTGGCCTCTGAGTCTCCAGACGCTGCTGGTTTCACCTTGCAGTCACTTACAGAAGAGGAGGAAGACACACGTTTCAGCTGAATTACTACTTCTTCAAAGAGAATTAAGGGACCGAGACAGAATCCGAAACTGTCAAGTAGAGTTCGATTTGATTTTGCCACACCAGGTTTTATTGCTGCAGCTCCATGCTTAATCCTCCACTCCTGGTAGACTTTTATTTTTCTTTTTAGGTAGAGAGAAGGAGACAGAGGAAAAGGGAGACCGAAAGAAGAGAGACGCCAACCATACAAAAGATCAATGAAGCCAAATGTTGGTTCTTTGAAAGATTAAACAAAATTGACAAACCCCTAGCCAGACTCAAACAAAAAAGAGAGAAGACTCAAATTAATAGAATTGTAAACGATGGAGGAGATATCACAACTGACACCACAGAAATCCAGAGAATCCTGCGAAACTTCTATAAAGAACTATACGCCACCAAGCTAGAGAATCTGGAAGAAATGGAACAATTTCTAGAAGCATATGCCCTTCCAAAACTGAACCAAGAAGAACTACAAAATCTAAATGCACCAATCACAGACAAAGAAATTGAAACCGTTATTAAGAATCTCCCCAACAACAAAAGTCCTGGACCAGATGGCTTCACAAATGAATTCTACAAAACTTTCAGGAAACAGTTAATACCCATACTTCTTAAGCTATTCCATAAGATTGAAGAAACAGGAATACTCCCTTCTACCTTCTATGAAGCCAACATCACCCTGATACCAAAAGCTGATAGGGACAGAACAAAAAAGGAAAACTACAGACCAATATCTCTGATGAACATCTATGCCAAAATATTAAACAAGATCTTGGCCAACCGGATACAGCAACATATCAAAAAGATTGTTCATCACGACCAAGTGGGATTCATCCCAGGAATGCAAGGCTGGTTCAACATCCGTAAGTCAATCAATGTCATTCACCACATCAATAAAAGCAAAGCCAAAAACCACATGATTATCTCAATAGATGCAGAGAAAGCCTTTGACAAAATCCAACACCCATTCATGCTCAAAACTCTACAAAAAATGGGAATAGATTGGAAATTCCTCAAGATAGTGGAGTCTATATATAGCAAACCTACAGCCAACATCATACTCAATGGACAGAAGCTGAAAGCATTCCTTCTCAGATCAGGGACTAGACAGGGCTGTTTACTGTCACCGTTACTCTTCAACATAGTATTGGAAGTTCTTGCCATAGCAATCAGGCAAGAGAAAGAAATCAAAGGAATACAGATTGGAAGGGAAGAAGTCAAGCTCTCACTATTTGCAGATGATATGATAGTATACATAGAAAGACCTAAAGAATCCAGCAGAAAATTACTGGAAGTTATTAGGCAATATAGCAAGGTATCAGGCTACAAAATCAATGTACAAAAATCAGTGGCATTTCTTTATGCAAACACTATCTGAAGAAGAAGACATCCAGAAATCACTCCCCTTTACTGTTTCAGCAAAATCAATCAAATACCTAGGAATAAAGTTGACCAAAGAAGTGAAAGACTTGTATGCTGAAATCTATGAGTCGCTACTCAAGGAAATAGAAACTGATACCAAGAAATGGAAAGATATGCCATGCTCATGGATTGGAAGAATAAATATCATCAAAATGAATATTCTCCCCAGAGCCATATACAAATTTAATACAATACCCATCAAAGTTCCACCAAACTTCTTTAAGAGAATAGAACAAACAGTACAACCATTTATCTGGAACCTGAAAACACCTAGAATTGCCAAAACCATCTTGAGGAAAAGAAACAGAAATGGAGGCATCACACTCCCAGACCTTAAACTATATTATAAAGCCATCATCATCAAAACAGCATGGTACTGGAACAAAAATAGGCACACAAACCAGTGGAACAGAATTGAAAGCCCAGAAATAAATCCCCACACCTATGGACATCTAATCTTTGATAAGGGGGCCCAAAGGATTAAATGGAAAAAGGAGGCTCTCTTCAATAAATGGTGCTGGGAAAACTGGGTTGTAACATGCAGAAGAATGAAATTGAACCACTTTATCTCACCAGAAACAAAAATCAACTCCAAATGGATCAAAGACCTAGATGTCAGACCAGAAACAATCAAATACTTAGAGGAAAACATTGGTAAAACACTTTCCCACCTACACCTCAAGGACATCTTTGATGAATCAAACCCAATTGCAAGGAAGACTAAAGCAGAAACAAACCAATGGGACTATATCAAATTGAAAAGCTTCTGCACATCCAAAGAAACTATTAAACAAACAGAGAGACCCCTCACAGAATGGGAGAAGATCTTCACATGCCAGACATCAGACAAGAAACTAATCACCAAAATATATAAAGAGCTCAGCAAACTTAGCACCAAAAAAGCAAATGACCCCATTCAAAAATGGGCAGAGGATATGAACAAAACATTCACTACAGAGGAGATTCAAAAGACTAACAAACATATGAAAAACTGCTCTAGGTCACTGATTGTCAGAGAAATGCAAATTAAGACAACACTAAGATACCACCTCACTCCTGTAAGAATGGCATACATCAAAAAGGACAGCAGCAACAAATTCTGGAGAGGATGTGGGGACAGAGGAACCCTTTTACATTGCTGGTGGGAATGTAAATTGGTCCAGCCTGTGTGGAGAGCAGTCTGGAAAACTCTCAGAAGGCTAGACATGGACCTTCCATATGATCCAGTAATTCCTCTCCTGGGGTTATACCCCAAGGACTCCATAACACCCAACCAAAAAGAGGTGTGTACTCCTATGTTCATAGCAGCACAATTCATAATAGCTAAAACCTGGAAGCTACCCAGGTGCCCAACAACAGATGAGTGGCTGAGGAAGCTGTGGTATATATGCACAATGGAATACTATGCAGCTATCAAGAACAATGAACCCACCTTCTCTGACCCATCTTGGACAGAGCTAGAAGGAATTATGTTAAGTGAGCTAAGTCAGAAAGATAAAGATGAGTATGGGATGATCCTACTCATCAAAAGAAGTTGACTAAGAAGATCTGAAAGGGAAACTAAAAGCAGGACCTGATCAAATTGTAAGTAGGGCACCAAAGTAAAAACCCTGTGGTGAGGGGTAGACATGCAGCTTCTTGGGACAGTGGGGGGTGGGAATGGGTGGGAGGGATGGGTCACAGTCTTTTGGTGGTGGGAATGGTGTTTATGTACACTCCTAGCAAAATGTAGACATAAAAATCAGTAGTTAATCAATATGAGAGGAGGAAAATCAATTGTATGTCTCAAAGTTTTTCAAAACACAAACTGAATCTTTTTAATATATAGGCTGTGTATTTGATACACAGACTCTCTCAAAAGCCTAGACCAAGTAGATTAGAAGCATCCAATAGCACAGCTATATACAAGATACTGGATAGTGTACAGCAAACCATAACAAAAGGACTTTTCAAAGTTAACCCAATTACCAAATAATGTGATGATAACATTAACTATTGATTGTCTTTTTGAACCCTAAGACAGCAGGAACCTCACATCTCCACTATAGAGTTCCTACTTCCCCCAGTCCTGGAACCCTTGGATAGGGCCCACTTTCCCGTATGCCTCTCCCAATCCATACCAAGTAATATTGCATCCGCCGATCACAAGCTAACCAACGCAACGACTGCCACCTCAACATGCTTCACCTCAGATTGTGTCCAGAGACTTCACGTGTGGAACGACAACCCTTCAGCTTCATTACTCGGGTGAGACCTTTCTTTTTATAGTACACTCTAATTTCATCTCAGGTGGTTCACTTTCTAACAAAGTCCCATAACCTAGATATACACCAGTTTCTGTGAGAGAGTGCTTATGTTCACACGTATCCATAAACTACTGCAAAATATATACCTGAAAGCAGAAGTACACTAGAGTTTGCAGTGAGTACCTCCCTAACACTTGCTCTCCACTATTCCAAGCTTTGGGCCCATGATTGCTCAACAATTTGTTTGGCCTCGTATGTTAACTCTCTTTTCAATCACCAGGGTTCCAGATGCCACCAGGATGCTGGCCAGGCTTCCCTAGATTGAAGATCCCACCAATGTGTCCTGGAGCTCAGCTACCCCAGAGACATACCCTACTAGGGAAAGAGAGAGGCAGACTGGGAGTATGGACCAACCAGTCAACACCCATATTCAGCGGGGAAGCAATTACAGAAGCCAGACCTTCTACCTTCTGCAACCCTCAATGACCCTGGGTCCATGCTCCCAGAGGGATAGAGAATGGGAAAGCTATCAGGGGAGGGGGTGGGTTATGGAGAGTGGGTGGTGGGAATTGTGTGGAGTTATACCCCTCCTACCTTATAGTTTTGTTAATTAATCCTTTCTTAAATACAATAAAATAAAATAAATAAAATAAAATAAAAAAAAAGAAGAGACACCGCAGCACTGCTCCACCACTTGTGGCTCTTCGTCTGTGCGGGTATGCCCACGCTACGACTAGAGGCTCAAACCCAGGTCCTCTAGCACAGGAAAGTATATGATCTGCCAAGTGGGCTATCTCCCAATTCCTTATTTTTGCTCTTGCTTTTTAATGCAGCACCAGGGAATGAAATAAGGGTCTTACACACACACACACACACACACACACACACACACACACACACTGAGAAGTCTATACACACACACACACTGAGAAGTCTCCCAAGCCCAATTTTTTATTCTACATCCTTAGAGAGATATTGGGTTGTTGGGAAAGTCATGACATCTTCTCCCATGTTTTCTATGCAAAAATGCATGATGACTTTTCTGACAATCCAGTACAAGAGAAAACCACAAAGGGGGCGGGGGGGGGGGATAAGAGACACCAATGAAGTGCCATAAAAGCCCTGCAGTTCACTTTGTTGCTGTTCCTGGTGCTCTGTGTACTGCCGGGGCTGAGATGCAGGGCCTCACACACAGTCAGTTCTGCACTCTGCCCACTAAGCTATCTCCTGGTTCCTCCACTGGAACCTCACATCAGGGCTGTCTTTAGCTTCCCCCTCCCTCACCTCCATTTTGACATTGTTACATCACTGCCTACCATTATTAATCATCATAATAACAAGCAGAGGTACATTTCTATGACTAATAAAACTAACGTGGCACCTTAGCATGTACAACTGTATATTAATTCTCCCCCTGCTTCTTGTTCTACCAAGCACAACAGGAATCCTCTATCTCCTCTTAGTGCATGAGACAGTGAAGTGAATCTTAAAGGTGGGTGAGAGGAAGCAGCAGAAAGATCTGAAGTCCAAACAAGGATATAAGTTCACACTGGGAAGGAGCGTGAGCGAAAGACAGGACAGTCTAAACAGCACAAAAGAATACTCAGGGACTGGCCACAAGGGGCCCAGAACCAGGTCACCTCAGGTCGCAGTCTCCTATTCTGGCCAGCCCCATTTCCCAAAGGCCAAGGCCCTGTGGACACTCTATGTGGCACAGGGGTTCCTGGGTGCTCATTAACTTCCTTCCTTGGTTTTTTTCTGAAGTTACTCTATCCAGCTCCTCTCTGGTTCTACCCTTCTGCCTCCTGTGGCCTCTAATGAGATTCTGTTTAAAAAGAAAACATGGAGCCTATTCTTGCAAATTCCTTGCAAGCAGTGGGCCTGGTCACCCTTAGCATCACCTGCTCACGGGGGAGACAGAATTCCCTCTAACAGAGTGTATCTGGGAAGGATCTAGAATGGATTACAGGGGCAGGTATCTCACCTGGGATTCCATGCATGGCCCTGCAGCAGTGGTTTGAAAAGGTTTTGCTCGAGGTGAATACATGAAGAGCTCTTTAGCATTGTAAGGGGCCCACAACAGGTACAAGAAGTAAATCTGAATATGATTTCCCAGGGAGGGGGTGGGGGATAAAAACCACTTCCCGGTGCTCTTAACTTATGCTTCCACACACACCTGGTGACTACACCACTTACCCAATGAAATTTCAGAGTCTTAAATGGCAGCGTGATCAGACGTAAGCACTTCACTTAAAGCGTGGAAAACCAGAGATTGGCAAGAAGGAGCAACTGACAGAAAGTAAGCATGCTCTCAGGTCTGCAGGTATCTTGGCACTTCTGCAGTGTTCCTCCAAGCATAGTTAGCACACTCCCCATTTTCTCTTAAGTCCTCCAGAGTTTCCTCTGCATTTTAACACATAGCCTACCACTTCTCTAGAGCAAAAGGACTGTGTCCACCTCAATTATATATATATATATATGGAGAGAGAGAGAGAGAGAGAGAGAGAGAGAGGGACAGTCCTTATGCAGAGACACTTACTTGTCTCCTAGGCAAGAGCTTATAGAAGCAAAGGCAGCAAAGGTGTGCTGTGATGCAAAAGGCCACATGGCCTGCCTCCAAGCTCCTGCTGGTGGGCACCAGCTCTGCACAGGCCACTTGAATCACACTGGGTCTACCACAACTAAAGAACACCGAGGGGTTGGGACCAAGAACCACCTTTGGGGGAGCAGGCACTTTCTAAATCGGTCACAACGCTCTTACACAGAGATGTGTGACTACTCGGTTGGTCAGGAAGCAGGCGCTCTGCAGTGTTTTCCCAACAATGGTGATGCACATAAAGACTTTTCCCTTGGGGAGAGACTCCCAGGGCAGGTGCACAACCACAGAGCACCACCGAGATCTTGCTCCTGATGAAGGGAGACTGCCACCTGGGGCTCTAGGAATCCCCACTGGCCTGGCCAAACAGATGACTCTGGAATTTGGAATTTCTATCAACATGCAGGGACAGCAGAGGCTCCCAGGACCAAGAATACACCACAGAGTTAAACAGACATGTGCTGTCTCATAAAAAGTGACAAATACATAGCAAATAATGTGCATCCACATCTAAGTTAACAGAGGAGGAAAAAATAAGAGACATACAAAACCTGCAAGAATTTAGGAGGAAATACCAAAAGGAAACTTTTTTTTTTTTTTACACTGAACATGTCCCTTAAGTTTTTGCTACAATGAAGTCATGATCTAACTCAATTCTCACTAACCTGAGTGGTATCTATGTGGTGATAACCTGGATACTATCCACTTATACAAATGGAGAAATCTAAAAAATTAAAGAAACAAATACATTATTATTTAAGGTGAAATCACAGACTTGTGAGTGACACCACCCAAGCAATGGAAGATTAAATGGACAGGGTAGAGAAACTCAACTCCAACATTTTCCCATGAAAGTGTTATTTTTATGCCCTTAATTTTTGTTTACTAATTCTGAAAACATCTGTTACTATAATACACCAACAACTATTAGTATTCTAGTCAGGAAAGAGTGAGGAATGACTACTTTTCATGTACAAAATAGTGGGGGGGGACTTGTGTTAACAATTTTAACAGACTATCTTATACGAAGTAAAATATACCAGCAAGCAAAGACAAGTCTTTCAGCCATAACAAAATTAACATCCATACTCAGATGAAACACAGCATTAAGTATCTGCCAACACCCCAAAGTTTGTTCTGTGGATAAACCAAAGCAGAAAGATGTGCCACTTGCTGGAAATCGAGTGGATCCATGGCAATGGCAGGAACAATTCTGGATACTACACCATGACCTTCTGTTTTTAAGATGTGTTCTGTTCCCTCTTGTGTATATGCCCTTGTTATTCTCTTAAAACAGAAGTCCTGGCACAGACCACTGCTTTTTGGTGGTTCTATTCATATCCCTAAAGATGCTACGTTTGATAAACTTGGCTTCCCCAAAAGTTGAACAGATGCAGACAAATATTAAAGAAGCTTTCTTCAATTATACACTTAAATTTTATGTATTTGCTTTATTTTGCAGAGTGGGGAATCATGTGCAGGCCCAATTTCACCACTCTCAGCTTGAGTTTTTCATCCAGATGAGGGGGTGGGGGAGAGAGATCACAGCACCAGACCTTCCCCTAGTGCCTTGGCACCTTCCCTGTGGTACCAAGGATTGAACTTGTTACACCAACATGGCAAGGCAAGTGCCAAACTTGGTGAGATCTCTCTCAATCCTGATTTTTTTCCCTCGAATTTTATTCTGTCTTTACTGAGAGAGAATTAAGAAAGACAAGAACACCCTTCCACTACTATTTTCTGTAGTACTAAGTTTTGAAACCAGGACTTCATGCATGCAAGACATATGCTTTACCACTGAGTCACCTCCCGGGCCCAAGATGACATTTTTGAAAAGCTAAAATTAAAGTTAGAGAGGCTATAGGAGAGCTCACCCAATGGAGGACACAATAGGTGAGAGGACCAGAGTTCAGTTCAATAGGACCATATGAAAGTATCCAATACACAGGAAACTGTAGGCAACAAAGGAAAAACAATTTTTAAAAAATGGTTAAAGAAAGTCCAAAGTCCCATTCGGTTAAACTTAGTTAATACACTGTACCTGTGAAATGGTGATCATTATCCTCATGTTTAATAGACTATTACAGGAATCACAACTTTTGGGTAGGAGAACCAGGACTCAAAGCCAAGATAAGGGTTCAGAATCCTTCACCTGAATGGTCTGCCTCTGCCGTTCAAGATCTGACATGGTAAGATCAGCTGATGAGCCTGTTTCCCTTCACGTGTTTTGACAGAAAGTTAAAGAAAAGTTGGCCAGAGAAAGGCCAAATGTCAAGCCAAGATGGCCCTGAAGAATGACACTGAGGTCATTAATTCTCCCAAAACTGTCCGTCTGAAATTTTAACAATGGTAAGTATCATAAATAATCCAATTATTTTAAACTAGCTCAAACAACTTTAGTGAAATTTTGAAATGTCAGTATGAGAAAAAAGATAAAATTCTATTTCCCACCTGCATTATAACTTTCCAAAAATTACCAAACTCCTTAATAATCTATTAATGACATTAAGTGACAGTAGCCTGTCATAAAAGGAGTTCTAAAGTCAATGTGGACTAAGGAGACAAAAAGAATTCAAATTGTACAACTAAATACTATGAATATACATACTGAAAACCCCCTACTTAGAATATCATGTTTTCCTTACTCATAAGTCACAATCTATTACAAAGGGGGAAGGGCCAGCAAAGAATTCTGCCTAGAATCTTCATGTTGGATCAACTACTTTTGTTATTTTACAGATGAGGAAACTGGGTCTAGAGTAAATCAATAGCCTCAAGAAAATGCCATTAAATGAAGGCAAGGCTGCGAATCTGACCTCCTAACCCCCAGAGCATACATCCTATGTACTATTCTGTTAGAATCATATGCCATATTTCTAAAGGAACACAAAACCAACAATAATAACATATCAGTGCCTATAAGAACTTTACGAATCATCAGACCTTTGTCTATTAACCTGAAATTTTATATGAGGAATCTGAAGGAGTCAGTATATACTTCCATTATTTAAAATTATTTAATACATTCTTAAAAAAATTTCCATTAAAAAATTTAAAACAGTAGGCTAAGAAGCAAAGTAATAGTAGTGACTGGTATCTTTGTAACAGAAGTTTTGTTAATCACCTAGGCCTTCTTAGATGATCCATGTCTCCTGAAGAGACTGTTCTGAATCCTGATTATAAACATAATAGGCAAACGCTAGAAGAAGAATAGCTTCCTTTTTGAATAGTATATGAAAATAAGACAAAAATCTTCATATTACAACCTAGTGAAATCTCCTTTTTATAAGAAATAGATTAATGCTCAAAATTATAAAATATATTGTTAATGTGAAATCATTTTAATGTCAATGACGTCTGTAAAAATAGCACAATCTTTGCTTTAGAGTTTTTGAAAAACAATTACAATATATAGTTGCTTCCCAGATCTAAAAGTTCCTATCTGCAAAATTAATAAAACTGAAAAATTAAAAATATCTTCTGTGATGTTATTTATATCAAGAAAGTATCGACTTTCTGGAACCCTGACTTAGTATCAGAGCAAACTGTCTTTTCAAAGTTATAGAGCTTCCAAGTGTTTTCTCTTGTATTAAAAGAAAAGTTTCAAAAGCACCACGCCCGAGAGTTGAGAGGCAGGACTCCACGCCCTTCATTTCCCTGTACCTCCTTTTCAATTGGGCTGCAGCACCACAAAATTCCAACACAAGGGGGAAGACCAGTTGGTAAAGTCAGAAATGAAGTTGGCCTCTGCCAACCAGATTCCAGACCCAAAAATATTCTAGGACAACAAGAAGTGAAAGCAGGATAATGCCAAGGAGGAGGAAGCACCCATGCAGAAGCAGTGTTTAAGGCTGTATGGAGGGAAGACGTGTTCAGAAAACCACCCGTGTGTCAGGCGAGGACATCATTCCTTTACAGCTTAAGGGCAATAAAGTCACTCAGCTTATTTCACACGAAGTTTCCCTGGTGCTAGGAGCAAAGCGGGGGGGGGGGGGGGGGGGGGGAGCAGAGGGAGGAGGGGATAGTTTATTTTTTCACCAACCACAAGAACTGCTTTTCTCTCTCCCTGGACAAAACTCTTCAGTGTAGAAGGGGAAGAAAGTAAATAAAAGGAAGAGCTGTAATTCTTGAGTCTGTGCCAGTTTACAGTATCTGAAAAAAAAAAAGAAAGAAAGAAAAAAGAATCTGCGCCACAGCTTGGCAGTCAGCCATATTTACAGTAAGCTATCTAGTGTTTTGCCCAAAAGGAAGAACAAAGGGGCTAGTGTAGTGCTGCTGGTTTTGTGCATTTCAAATGCTGTAGAGAGAAGGAATGCAGCCCCACTCACCATAGACCCTTGGCTCTTCACAGCTCCTCAATGACACGAAATATGGTTAGAAGAGTATATCAAAGGGCAGGGCGAGGGAAAGCCTACTGTTCCCAGAGTTCCAGCTGCAACCTTCAATGCACATTCATTTGACCTCTAAAAAATGCAATGTTGATACTCACTTTGCTTGAACTTTAATAAAATGTCAAAGGCTTAAAAACACATGGTGCTTAACAACATAGGTGGTTCTGTTTTTTAACCACAGCTAGTGCTGAAAGAAAGCCTTACCTACAATTTTCTTGGTGAGATTTAATATTAATTCCCTCTGCTAGGGTATTGAAAAATTTTTAGCAAACAAATGGAAAAAAAAAACCCTATTACCACCACCTAATTATATTAGGAGCACAATGACTATTTTAATACAGTATTTGCCAAGTTTACTTGCAGAAGTAAATAAAAATCCAAAGTTGGTTTTATGGACAACATATGAGCAACAGCATAAACTTTTCCTTTCAAGTGATTCCTTCTGTGAAACTATGTTCACATATAATGTGAATTGAAATCAAGTCTCCTGCAATTCCTACTTCTTTATAAATACTTGGATTACATGTTTGTATTGAAAAAAAAATGTATCTCAAGTATCAGTGAAGCACCATACAACCCTGAATTGACTTGTAGTCTATTAGCTCATGTTCAGCTATAATGGCAAAGGAGATAAAAGTTCTATCAGCATAATATTAGTATGCTTATTGAATAAGTAAATGACATAACTGAACATTTACTTAAAAAAGCAGATACGTGTAGTAAGTATCAACATGATATAGACCAGTAGGCACTGAAACTCTTGGGCATGCAGTCCAGAAGGTGGTGCAGTGGTTAGAGTGTTAGACTTAAAAACATGAGGTCCTGAATTCAATCCCTGGCATCATACATGCAAGACTGATACTCTGGTTCTCTCTCCCTCTGATTCCCTTTCTTGTAAATAAACAAAAGAGAAAGGAATAAGTCATCAAGAACTATGACTTGCTGGGGCAGTAAAAAGAGTCCAAAGTCATGGATGAGTGGAGATAGGTCTCTGGGAAGGTGTCTTTAGAGTCCAAGGCCCCATGGACCAAGGGACCAGCCTGTGGTCAAGTATAAGACCATGTCAGCTGCTCTGACCAGAATGATGGGACTTCCCAAGGCATAGATATGGATTCTCTATGGCTATGAAGATCTTCTCAGAGGTGGGGAGACAACAGAGAGCTGTATTTAGCCATAATGCTATCCATAAGCATGAGAAGAGAAACTGGTTCCGGGTCAGAAGAAGGATACCCCACACACACCACTCCCACCACATCCCACCACAGGAGCTAGAAAGACTATAAAACAGAAAAGGTAAGGAACAAACAGGTGGTGGCACACCATGTTGAGTGCACACATTATACGCGCAAGAACCCAGGTTTGAGCCCCAGTACCCATCTGCAGGGTGCTGGGAGCTTCACATGTGGTCAAGCAGTGCTGGAAGTGTCTCTCCCTCACTATACCCCCTCCCCCTCTTAATTTCTCTCTCTCTCTCTCTCTCTCTCTACCCAAAATAAATAAATACTTTCTTTTAAGGTCAAGAAAAAGCAGACAAATAAGGAAGCAGCAAACAACTGGAGTCCCATGAAGAGAAGAGACTCGGTGGTGGTGCCCTGAATCTCCACACTCCACATCCTAACAGCTGGGCAAAAAAGAGCTTACGTATGTCTGCAGTCGGGGGGCCCTTGGCAGCAGGGTCCCAGAGGCTAAATAGATGGACCACAGAACTGCATTCAGACATTTCTATAGTGGGCTGTTTCCACTGCTTTGCTGTGCTTTGCTTCCTTGCAGGTGGGGGAGACACAGGACAGAGGGCAGAAGACTTCTCTGAGATACAGGCCTTCCCAGAGCTGAGGAGATGGCAGGACCTAAGGAAGGAATGGCTTCGGGGTGCAAATGCAGGCCAGGTAAGCATGTTCTGGTATCTCAGCACCACTGCACAGACTTGGGTAGCAGACACATCAGATACAGGAGGGAGATTGTGGACTAACAAGCAGAAGACTTTCTCAGATATTTTTTTGTGTCACGTGGGTCTTGCTGGTGGTTGGAGAAGTCAGGATGAGTACAGACTAGGAGAATTCTCTCTCTCTCCAGCCTGGTTGTCTTGGGGATTTTTAGAAAGAGATATGGAATGAAAGATAACAATAAGAGGACATCCATACCCACTGGAGAAGCAAAACTGTTAAGTCCATTGATAATAGTGTTGGCAAGAATATGAAACTAAGAGGATTCTCTAAGGTGCTAGAAGGGCTATAGATTGTAGGACTGGACAGAAAATGAAAATATGTAAGCCCCACACCCTGTGGATTTCACTTACAGGGACACTCCCAGGAAAGGTACCAAATATATATGTGTGTGTGTTATATATATATTTACTAGAGCACTACTCAGCTCTGGCTTATGGTGGTACAGGGAATTGAACCTGGGACTTCGGCGCCTCAGACATGATAGTTTCTTTGCATAAGCATTATGCTATCTACCCCTGTCCAGGTGTTATAGTTTTGTACAAGGAAATACACACAAGTATTCACTGTGCTATCATTCAGAACAGAGAAAGACTGGACATGATTTTTATCAAAAGCTAAATTGTGGGAGTCGGGCGGTGGCGCAGTGGGTTAAGCGCACGTGGCACAAAGCGCAGGGACCGGCGTAAGGATCCCAGTTCGAGCCCCCGGCTCCCCACCTGCAGGGGAGTCGCTTCACGGGCGGTGAAGCAGGTCTGCAGGTGTCTATCTTTCTCTCCCCTCTCTCTCTGTCTTCCCCTCCTCTCTCCATTTCTCTCTGTCCTATCCAACAACAAAGCAACGTCAACAATGGCAATAATAACCGCAACGAGGCTGCAACAACTAGGGCAACAAAAAGGGGGGAAAATGGCCTCCAGGAGCGGTGGATTCATGGTGCAGGCACCAAGCCCAGCAATAACCCTGGAGGAAAAAAAAAAAAAGCTAAATTGTGTTTATGATATAGTTTATTAGATAACAATGGAAGTGAATTCACTTAAGCTGGACGCAGAAGCCTAAAACATAAATAAACATGGTCTTCCTCTCTTAGTAAATAAAAAGTGAGAGGAGCTGGTTCAGTAGGTAGAACACAGAACTTACAACTCATGAGGTCTCAGACAGCACATCCACTGCAGAGGAATAGCGGATGTTCTAGTTTTCTGTCTCACTAAACAGATTTTAAGAAGATGCACAAAACAACTTTCAATACTGGCACTGTGTTATACTGCATGAAGACAAAAATCTAGGAAACAATACTACAGAAAGACTAAGCATCCAATGAAAAAGAAATGGGAATTAAAGTGTATATGATTTGGGTCAGGGAGCTAGTACAGTGGTTATGCAAAAAGACTTTCCGGCCTGAATTTCAGAGGTCTTGGGTTCAATTCCTAGCACTACCACAAGCCAGAGCTGAGCAGTACTCTGGTTAAAAATTATAATAATGATAATGATAATAATAATAAAATAAATGAAATAAAATAAAATGTAATCATTTCAAAATTTAACTGTAGAGAAAACTAGATACTTTCACAAGGTATGTACTTTATCTTTAGCAAAATCATTGTAGGAATGCCAGATATTCTCGGACGGAAGTGGCAAGGAATCCACCAGTGAACCTAGGGAGAAATCTTCCCCACCACCCCAAAGGGAAGAGAAGAAAGGACTCAAACTGAGCCCTTCCCTTGGGCAGAGTGGTATTCAACTGTGTGACTGAAACAGGAGCCCCTGCCTCCTCTCTCCCAGAGCCAGGCTGGCTGTCTCCAACAGGGAGGGTGTGGAGCAGCTCCCACTAGGGGTCAGGAGTTTCCAAGCAGGACTTCCCAAGGGGTCTAAGAAAGGATCACAATGTGACAACTCCTTAAACTGCAATTCAGAGGTAGAGCTAACAAGCAATCACAGGCCAGTTTTGAAATAAAACAAATGCACAGTCCTCTCCGCTATTCCTTGCTACATACACAATTTTAATGTTCTAAGGATGCTAGTGATAAGGCAGAAGATGAGATAGATGGATACAGTCAAGATTTCAAAGAGAAATCTGGGTATTCTAAAAGCTTAAGAATAGTAAAAAGCAGGTGGCGTTGAACTTGGTTTCTGCACTTGTATTTGTTCTTCCTCAGAAATGCTCACTGGCTAAGATCCGTATTTCACTATGAATGTACACTAATATTGATCTACTCTGTAGTTTCATTCAACATAGAAATGAAGAGTTAAGAAGCAATTACAGAAGCCAGACCTCCCACACCCCACAGTGATCCTGGGTCCATGCTCCAAGAATGATAAAGAATAGGAAAGTTTCCAATGGAGGGGATGGGATACAGAACTCTGGTGGTGGGAACTGTATGGAATTGTACCCCTCATTTCCTACAGTCTTGTCAATCATTATTAAATCAATAAAAAATAAATACAATTTTTTAGAAGTTAATCCTTAATGGGGGTTGGGCGGTAGCATAGCAGTTGTTAAGCGCACATAGCTCAAAGAGCAAGGACCAGCATAAGGATCCTGGTTTGAGCCCCTGGCTCCACACCTACAGGGGGTGCGTTGCTTCACAAGTGGTGAAGCAGGTCTGCAAGTGTCTATCTGTCTTCCCCTACTCTCTCGATTTCTCTCTGTCCTACCCAACAACAACATCATCAATAACAACAATAAACCACAGCAATGATAAAACAAGGGCAATGAAAGAGGAAAAAAAGCTAATCCTTAACTATTACACAAAATGGCATGAGTTCATATATTTATAAAATTGTACGATACCTTTAATAGGCACATGCTTTAACAAGAATGGTTCAAAGGAATATTGGGGTTAAGATAAAATTTGAGGGGGGAATGAAGTTCACAGTCTTACAGCAAAGTGGTACATGGCAGTAAACTGAACTAGCTTTGCTGTTCAAACATCATTTATTGTTTCTCTGGAAAAATATAACACTTCTAAATAATCTCTGAGTTTCAGTACTTGTTAAAATTTATAAACTGATGTGAAACTAACTTCTGTGACCTTCCTGTCGGCTAAGTCAAAATAAAACATACACTTAGGTTAATAATGAAATGTTCCTGAATAAACTTTAAGTACTGGAAGGCATACTTTCTCATGTGACAAAAGACATTAGTGCCCTCGCTTGTGACAAACAAGACCTCTGTGCAACACACGTTAGTAAGGCAACTGATGTTTAAAACATGGAAAATTCAATCAAAAGGTTTCTGCTTTCTAAAACATGAAATAGGAATAAAAGAGTTCAAAGCATTACTGATGGCATCAGTTAACTCACTCTGGCTACAACCTAACCACTCTGGCTACAACCTAACTCGTATGGCATGCTCAGATCATGGTTTTTCCACTTAAGGTATCAAATTCTTGGGAGAGGGAGAGGGGAAGGGGGAGGAGGAGGGAGAGGGGAGGGGGAGGGGAGGGAGGAGGGGGAGGGGGAGGGGGAGGGGAGGGGGGAGGGGGAGGGGGAGGGGAGGGAGGAGGGGGAGGGGGAGGGGGAGGGAGGAGGGGGAGGGGAGGGAGGAGGGGGAGGGGGGAGGGGGAGGGGAGGGGGAGGGGAGGGGAGGGGGAGGGGAGGGGAGAGGGAAGGGGAGAGGTAGTGAGTGTGTGCAGAAGTTCTGGTTTAACTACTGAATACTGATTCCCTTCTCTCCCTACCACCTCTTCCCAACCCACTGATTTAATACTTGTAACCTTTCTTCACTTGTTTATGTGAGTCTCCCTGTCTGGAATTTTCTTTGCTCCATCTTCCTTTCTTTTTCCTCCCCAACATCAACTAACCAGATCCAATACAAATCTCTTTATTTCTGATGTAGCTGCCCTGACTATTTCCTTCCCTGAACAATTCTACCAAATAGCAGCACGGGCATGCAAACCCAGAGGCAGATAAGTTTGAGTCCAAAGAATCAAAGATGACACCCAGGTTTCTAGCATGGCTGAGTATGTGAAAGGGATATGCTTTTCTGCATGAAGTATTGAAGTGTGACTTCAGTCAAAGACAGCAATATCTGAATTAAAAGGCACAAAGGTTTTGACCATCCTTTCTAGGATGTCTGCATTTCATTCATTCATTTATTCAATATTTATTCCACCTACTTCCTAAATGAGTTCTAAACTAGATGCTAAATGCAAAGGGCTGGAAAGATTGTTCAATGCGCAGAGCACAGACTTGCATGTGTGAGGTTTTAGGTTTGATTCCAGGCACATTTCCCAGAGTAAAGCTGTGTGCTTGTCTCAGTCTCACTCACAAAATAAAATAAAATAAATCAGTCCTTGAGGAATTAAAATAAGATGGTTCATGAATTTAATAAACATCTAATATTAATCAAGCATTTACTGTGTAACAGCTGCTGCACATCTGCATAATTACTTGTGATCTTCCCCCCAAAATTCTACTATTATATACAGTGCACAGAGGAAACAGACTCAAAAGTTAAGTGGCTGGTGCAAGCTTACAAAACCAAACAGTTGACAATTGAAGAACAAATAGCAAATGTCTTCAACTCCAAAGTTACCAAGTTGCAACACCTCGAGTTCAGTCAGTAAGGCGTCTGTGAAAGGAGTCAGATGCATACTATATACATGCAAATCATTATGTACCTTTTTTTTTATTGCCACCAGGGTTATTGCTGGGGTTCAGTGCCTGCCCACGGCAATTCCACTGCTCCCAGAAGTCATTTTATTCTTTATATATATACAGAGAAAGAGAGGCAGAGAAATTGAGAGGACAGGGGGAGACAGAAGGAGAGATGCACGCCTGCAGTACTGCTTCACTGCTCATGAAACTCTGCTTTGGTGCAGGTGGGGGGAGCAGCGAGGGGCTTGAACCAGGGTCCTTACACCTGGTAATGACTGTGCACTACTGGATCACCCTCATTAACATTAAAAGAAGGATATATTTAAATTTTATCTGAAAAAATGAGATTTCAGGGAAGCAGTGAAGCAGTATTGCCTCTTCTTTCTCACAAAAAGATCAGCCATATTCACTTTTAAAATGTAAATGATGGGAGCACAGCAGGTTAAGCACACATGGCACCAAGCACAAGGACCAGCACAGAGATCCCGGTTCAAGGCCCTGGCTCCCCATCTGCAGGGAAATTGATTCACAAGAGGTAAAGTAGGTGTGCAGATGTCTCATCTTCCCTTCCTTTCTGGATTTCTCTCTGTCCTTTCCAACAGCAATAACAACAATAATGACAACAAGGGCAAAAAAAAAAAAAAGGGAAAAAATAGCCTCCAGGAGCAGTGGATTCATAGTGTAGGCACCAAGCCCCAGCAATAACCCTGGAGACAAAAAAGAAAAAAAATTGTAAATTATAGTTTCCAGTTCCTCAAAGACAATTCTTAGTAAAGCTAACCTGGAATTTAGAGTTAACAGCAAGATCATTTGTCCAAAGTGTAAATAAAAAGATCCAAAAATTGGACAAGGAGAAGTACCCATAATATTCACAAAATTAATGCATGACAATAGTGAAAATATTCCCAGCTTTATTATTATCAGAAACAAATAGCATAGATCATTGTCTCACTGCATTTTGCTTCACTACCTTGTAAGAGCAGGCACTAAAGTAATTTGAGCTAAGGCAGAGATTTTGAATGACTTTCTAGCATTTTCCTTTCTGAACTGAAAAAATAACCCTGAGGTAACATGAATGGAAATAAAACCGGTCTTAAGAGCCATTTTACTGACATGTTAATCAAGACAATAAAGTTCTATTTTTCTTATGTCTTCAGTAGTCTAGAAGTCAGAGATCTTTGTTTTTTAACAGAATGCCTTCTGATGCTCGCCTTTGGTTAACAATTATGAGTTTACTATACTTTTAATGTATCTGAAATTAAACGTGACAATTATGCCACAATTTTATGAAGTTTTATAAATGTTAAACAACAGCTGTTTGACCAAGGATTTATCATACTAAAACGTAAACTAACATCAGCAGGGCAAAGGCTCCGTGTTTACAACTCAACACTATAATCCAAGGACACAGTTTGACTGCGTGGGGTCTATAAATAAGTACCTTTTAAAGTTGAATGACAGCAATAAGGAACTATGCACTTAGTAAAATCATAAGGGATTTTGTTTTATAAGAACTGAAATTCAGGGGCAACCAAATAGCTCATCTACATAGTGTTTCTGCTTTGCTATGCTCTCAAGTCCTGGGTTCAAGCCTGGTCCCCACCTAAGTAGAGGTTGTTTTGGTGGTGTGATGTCTTTCTTGCTCGATCTATCTCCCCCTTCCTCCCCCTCCACACACACACACACACACACACACACACACACACACACACACACACACACGGATAGACCAGAGCAGCAAAGGTCAGGGTGACAAAATATACAAAGCCACATGAATTCACTGCAAGAGAAAGTAGTAAATCCAGTAAACTACAGTTGGCAGGTATTGTTTTACATATTCAAAACAGAACTCAGCTGATCACGTGTAATAAATTATTCATGTTTTCCATGGCCAAAACTATTTAGTATGCAGAAATGATTATTTTCTTATTGTAATAGGAAAGTAATACTAGTAGCAATCTTATTTATATACTCCATCTACAGTATAAATCTCTATTAAAAAGCACATTGGATATCCTATCAATACCATGAGAACTGTACTACTACAGCCTTCTAGATGTTACTGACATTCGCTATGAAGTACTCAGTTCAAATACACATAAAACCTACTCACATGTATTATCAACACTACATGATTTCAAACTTATTACTCAAAGCTAAAATTCAGTGCATATTCTAAGCAAATGAGAAACTGTGTTGAGTGCAGTTCCCCAGCTGAATATGACTAACTTTCTTGATCTGGTGAAAATTACAAGGTTCTCCCCTAAGCTTCTCATCCACTGTATAGCCAAAATGTTTAGTTATCAGTTCTTTGTGAGCAGCCATGTAAACAGGGAACTTAATTAATAGAAACATGTAATTGCATTTTAGTATTTCTTTCCTAATCAATTATAAAAATCCCAGTAGCTAGGCCTACTAGGGACTACCCTGCCACCAGAGGTCCTGAAATAACAACAAAGGAAGACTGAACAGGACCCAACTCCAGCAAAGGCACAACTCAAGGAAGAGTCACCCCAAGCTGCCATTAGGACGAACAGCAGGTCCTAGTTTTTTCCCCACAAGCGTTTATGGAACTGGAAGAGTCCTCTGATGTTCACAGCCAGCAGCCAGTATGAATGTGAGCTGGACTCTGAGACCTGCTATAAGAAAGCAATACTGAGATGTCCCAAGACAGGATCTGAGAAGGTAGCAACCTTCTCAGAAGGGAAAGCAACTCAGTACATCACCGTTATGTAACAGGATGAAATTCTATGCATCATGGACTGTGCTAAAATGCTAAGTGATCTCACACTTACCATAACAGATTATCTGCCAGAAAAGACCTTCAAGGTCAGCCCTGGCAACAATTACAAAATAATGAAAAGCATTCATCCCTACGGCAGAGTTAGGATGTTTTAGTTTGAAGCAATGTGCTGTATATTTTATTAGCTATAACTTGTTAAATTATTCATTGCAACTCTTCTTATATTCCATACAGAAACCTCAGGTTGTTCAGATTTCTATCTAAATTCTTTTCTTTTTCCTTATTCAAGGGCAAATGCCTTAAGAGACCAGAATTTCTATCCACTATTTTAAGCTGAACACAAAAGGTATATTTGTTTAGAATAAAATGCTTAAGTCAAGTCACAAAGAGGCAGAGAGTAAGGGAGGAAGATGGGGGAGAGAGCAAAAGAAGCAAAAGAGATAGACAGATACTAGCTGGTCCTCCTCACACACATACACTGCTGATCAGATCTGCACAGGGCTCCTCCTCCTCACACAGCCTGCTTGTTTCCCTGCACCTCCAGGACCTCTGTCGTCTCAGAGGCTCCGAGCACTGCTTTAGCGTCTTAAAAAACAAAAAAATCCTCTATATTGTTTCCCGACATCAAAGATGCCACCACTGTCTCCACCCTGGGAGTTGCTTTCTGGCATGTTTTCCCCCCTGAAACTGGCTTCTGCCATCAGTGTCCTCTATTTCAGGCAGACTAAGTATCCAAGGTCCTCTCTGCTGGGGGGGCCAAGGAGGGGTTGCAGTAGCTCCAGGCTTTTCTGCACAGCGTACACACTTGAAGAAGCCTGATGACCGTCTGGGAATTAACTCCCCCACCCACCACGCCATGAAATCCAAGTCCTCCCTCCCTCCTCTTCTCACCAAAGCTCAGTAGCAGAATCCAGAAAAAGGAGACCCCAATTTCCCAGCAAAAATGAACAAAGCTACATCTTCATGTGATCACTAGTAGAGCCACCCAGGCATCTCAAGGAGGTGCCATTCTGAGCTCTGCATTTCAGCTGCAACATGCTCAAGGAACCTGGGGGTAGTGAATCTTCATGAAGACGGCCACAGGCCTAAGTCGGCTTCACTTAGTGGTCCCACACATACAAGCTACTTTTGGAGTCAGAGTAAATTGGAAGTAACAGACTCAGATTATCAAGACAAAAACAGACTTTTGCCTTGGAGGGGTCATACTGACTAGCTCCACTCCCTCACCTCAGAGTGGAAGGGAGGACACTCCTATGCCAAGAATAACGAAGCAATTTGTTGCTGAGCATAAGAACAGCAGGTATTGGCTGGGCCAGACCCCTGCACCTCTACTACCTCCAGGTCTGCAGCCTTGCTCTCAAAACTACAAACTGCAGTAATTGGACAACTCTATCTTTCCAGAGAAAGAACAACACAATGTTAACTTTTTCCTCAATTGTTCCTGGGAGCTTTGTTGAGCTCCTAAATCAATGAGGAAAAAGAAAAAGCATAGAAAACCTTCCCTGGCTTCCTCCTGGCCCCAGGGCCCCATATTCTCTTCACACAGGTATGCAGGTTAAGGGGCATTTCCACCTGATTCTTCTAGTCTACCTTCCTTTATTCTTAGTGGCAGGACCCCTGTTTTGTACAGACCCGTAGTTCTCAGGTGAGAAACTTGGGTCCCACTGTACCCTCCCCCACGCCAACATAGAACAGACTCCTCAGCGAGGAGGAGGCAGAAGCACCTGTTGGGATGTCTAGACAAGAGCTTTCTAAAGTAGGCCCAGTGGTGGCTCACTGAGGCAGAGTTCACACTGGTTACCATGCACAAGATCCCAGATTCAAGCCCCCGTCTTCCCCTGCAGGAGGTTAGTTTCATGAGCAGTGGAGCAGGGCTGCAGGTGTCTCTCCCTCTGTGTCTCTATTTCTGTCTGTCACCCTATTGAAAAAAAAAGGCCGTCCGCAATGGTGAAGTCATGAAGGCACTAAGTAAGCCCCAGCAACAACCTTGGTGGCAAGTAAAATAAAATGTCACAAGAGACTTAATTCAATGAGATAACATGCACTCTTCTCATGCTTTTTACTTAAACCAGTCAAGAATTAGAAAAACCTACACACTCATGGACTGACAAATGAATAAAGATGTGGTTATGGTATACAGTAAAATACCACTCAGCTGCTAAAAAAAAAAAAAAAAAAAAAAAGCTGGAATCCTGCCATCTGTAACAAGATGTATGAACCTACAGGTTATGATTCTTGAACGAAGGCACAGAAAGCTAGGTATCATACAATCTCACTCGTAGGTCATATGCAGAGACAAAAGACAGATGAACCAAACAAAACAAATGTTTGGACTCTATTATCAGTTAGCAAGGGAGGAGAGTGTGGGTAACGGGATAAAAGGGACAGTGTATGCTGACAGAAAGCTGAATTTGTGGTGGTGAACTTAAAGGTCACAGCTACGTGTCATTTTTCCTTGATCTGCACCTGAAAGATAATGGTCTATGGGGTGTGACTGCAATACAAATGAAAGAAAGAAGGTAAATAAATGTATACGTAAGAGGAAAAACATCTAGCTGGTGTGCCCCCCTTTGGTTTTAACTTTCTGCATTCAAAAGGGGAATCCTCAGAAGGAAAACCTCTATTTAGTTAAACCACTGTGACTTCAGTGTTCCTGTTACCAACAGCTACAGTTACCGCTAATTTATATCTCAGTTGTCAATGACCTGACTTCAAGTCCCCAGGTCACATCTGTAGTGGGGGAAGCTTTACAAGCAATGAAGCAGGACGACAGTTGTCTTTCTCCCTCTCTCTTTCCCCCTTCTCTCTCAATTTTTCTCCATATCCAATAAAATATTTTAAACAATAATAAATAAAATGTGCACCATGAACTCCTTTATGTGCCCAGATACTAAGAAAGGGCTAGCAAGCGGGAGAATGACTCTGGATCCAGACAGCGGCAGCTCTTTGGTCACGAGGCCAGCAGAGAGCCACGTGGAGAGAATCATCCTGCCGGCTCCCCTACAGACCAGCCAGCGGCCTCTGGTGGCACCTGGCCGCAGCCAGCAGGCTGGAAGGGGACATGGGTTCTCACACACTGCCGTGCAGGCCGGCTCTCCAGAGAGCTGTGCTTGGTTGGTAGAGCAGAACTAAGCTGTGCTCCATGTCAGAATGTCAGAGACGTGTTCCGGCTCAACTGATTCAATGCTCAGAAGTGAGAGGGCTATCTCTGATCTTGGGCCTCCACTTCTACCTACCAAAGCATGGCACATGGCTCTTCCCAGACTCAGGGACAGGCTCTCTCAGCCTCAGCCCTGGAGGCTGTGAAGGGACTGAACATGTGATGTACGGCAGGGAAGGTCTACCTGGGCCCTGCAGAAACTGCAGCCTCAGCAAGCAGAGAGGCTAGTCTGTTGGGAGAGGAAGAGAAATGACAGGCACTTTGCAACGATGCACAAGCACCTAGATCTGGGTTCTAGAGGTAACTCACATGCTAAGGCACAAGCCTCGCAATGAATGCAGCCCAAATTCAAGGCTTGGCACCACACAGCAGTGCCAGCGGAATGAAGATACTTCTTTCAGGATTTCGTACATTCTCTTGTCTCTCCTCTTCACAGCAGATTTAGTAAAGAGGTACGACAGAGGGATCACTTACTGAGTGGGGCATGTGCCCTGCCCTGCTTACAGCTCAGGTTCAAAACCCAGCACCAAATGGAAAGTCTGATGGTGCATGCAAGGCAGGTGTCTGTCCTTCTCTATTGGAGTGAAAAAGTGATCCAGAGCAGTGAAAATTACTGACTCTGGCAGAGAAAACAATAGCCATTGAAGATTTTAAGGGTGGAGGATAAATAGCACAATGGTTATGCAAAGGGACTCTCTAGCCTAAGGCTCCAGAGCTCCCAGGTTCAATTCCCCCACACCACCATAAGCCAGAGCTGAACAGTGCTCTGGTAAAAAATAATAATAATAACAACGAGAGAGAGAGAGAGAGAGAGAAAACATTTTAAAATGTTAAGTCTTTTTTTTCTTGTCCTTTTTCTCTTTAGTTTCTTCACATATCTCTGATTATTTTGTGAAGTATGAGTCTACTTTTCTTCCTAATTATAGTCAAAGATCTTCACTTAAAAAGAGATCCAATTTAACTTTTAATAAAAATCTGTACAGGACATTATTTAAAAAAAAAAAACTCAACTGTACAGACATAGTTTCTTTAGGCTGAGAGAGATCCTGCCCGCTCTCTGCATCTCGCAGCAGCTGCCCTGAGATCAGCAAGTCTCACATTTTTTACTTCATTTGAGCACATGCAGAGGCATTCTACTGCTGACTGGCGCAGCACATGACAGACAGAAATACTGAGAGATAAACGCATGTACTAGGGTTAAAAAGATCTACAGTCACAAACTATTTCACATGGAAAATACTTTTAACTCTAAATTCTTTTTGTTTGTTTTTTTTGTTTTCCTCCAGGGCTACTGCTGGGGCTCGGTGCCTGCACTAGAATCCACTGCTCCTGGAGGCTATTTTCCCCCTTTTGTTGCCTTTGTTGTTTATCATTGTTGTTGTCATTGCTGTCATTGTTGTTGGATAGGATAGAGAAAACCCAAAGAGTGGAAGACAAGAGAGGGGGAGAGAAAGATAGACACCTGCAGACCTGCTTCACCACTTGTGAATCAAGCCCCCTGTAGGTGGGGAGCCAGGGGCTCAAACTGGGATCCTTAAGCTGGTCCTTGCGCTTTGCGACATGTGCCCTTAACCCGCTTAACCCGGTGCACTACCATCTAACCCCCTTAACTCTAAATTCTAGAGACTATACTCATACTGAAAAAATATATATACACATCACGTTACCTGAGAAAATAAACTGGAACAATGAACTAACAGCACACACCTGTCAGAACAGCCTTCGCTCAGAGCCCTGACCCTACAGCCCAAATGTTGGCAAGGCCTGGGAGGGAAGGCCTGTCCCTCAGTGCTGGTGCAGATGCAAAGTGGGCTGGTCACCACTATAAGACAATGTGATGATTTTTTAATTGCCACCAGGGTCGCTACAAAGGACTGATGCCAACACTATGAATTCAATGCTCCTGGCAGCCTTTTTTTTTTCCTTTCTACTTTCTTTGATAAGACAAGAAGAAATTGAGGGGGAAAAGGAGATAGAGCAAACAGGAAAAATAAGACACCTGCAGACCTGCCTAGCAGCTCAGGAAGCATGCCCCTTATGGGTGTGATGCTTGGAGGGGGAGTCTGAACGCAGGTCCTTGCACATAGTGATGTGTGCATTCAACCAGGTGCCCACCACCCAGCCCCCAGTGTGGTAATTTCTAACAAAAATCTTATCGGTCAACCCAATAACCATGTTCTTTAGTATTTACCCAAACGAACCCAATTCCTTAACTACAGAAAGAAAACAAAAAAACACCTGAGCACAGATGTTCAGTAGCTGCATTCATGATCACCAAAACTTGTAATCAATCAAGATGCCTTTCAGTATGCAATAGATCCAGACAACAGCACAGTATCCAGTGGACACGTGCATAAAGTGACTATCAAATCATTAAAAAGACACGGAACAATCTTATATGCATACCAGTAGTAGAAAAAGCTAATCTGTAAAGGCTGCATATGGTACAAATCTAACTCTTTGACTCTTGAAAAGGCAAAAGAATGCAGACAATGAAAAGACGGGTAGTTGACAAAGGTTGGCAGAGGCAGAGCAGAAAAGCTGTTCAGTGAAAATGCTCTGTCCCACACTACGATGCTTGACTCATGTCCCTGGACACAGTTCCGGCCCTACCACACCCACAGTGGACTCTAATGCAAATCATGGACTTTGAGTGACTATGTTGTATCCTGAGGGGACAAATGCACCTCTCTGGGAGAAGGAAGCTGATAATGAGGCGTGGGGAACCTCTGCAATGTCAGAGATCTCATTATCTTTCTCTTAATCTGGCTATGAACCTAAAACTGTTCTATAAAAAAACAACAACTTGGGCTGGAAAAATAGCTCATGTGGGTAGTGAGCTCGCCTATCACCCAGGCCAAAGCCCGGTCCTCACAGTACTGAGGGAGGGGAAGCTCTGATGCTGTGGTACCTCTCCCTCTCTTGCTCTACCTACTTGTCTCTGTCTCTATCTGAAAAGCAAATAAAACCTTTTTTTTTTTTCCTCCAGGGTTATTGCTGGGCTCGGTGCCTGCACCATGAATCCACCGCTCCTGGAGGCCATTTTTCCCCCCTTTTGTTGCCCCTGTTGTTGTAGCTTCGTTGTGGTTATTATTATTGCCATTGCTGATGTTGTTCGTTGTTGGATAGGACAGAGAGAAATGGAGAGAGGAGGGGAAGACAGAGAGGGGGAGAGAAAGACAGACACCTGCAGACCTGCTTCACCGCCTGTGAAGCGACTCCCCTGCAGGTGGGGAGCCGGGGGCTTAAACCGGGATCCCTATGCCGGTCCTTGTGCTTTGCACCACCTGCGCTTAAACCCACTGCGCCACCACCCGATCCCTAATAACACACCTTTTAAAACTGCACGTGTAATGCCATACATCAGCTCTAAGGCCATAACCTTTACACAGGCACAAAAATCAGCACATGTAACTCACCGTACTGTCTGTGTTCTAAAGGGAGGTGGTGGCAGTACACTAGAAATGGGCACAGCAAGAGAGTGGCAGCATCTGAGGAAGAGGGGAGGGAGTGCTGACAGTTAGAGCTTGCTCTATTCTTTTGGATTTTCTGATGTGGAATAAAGAAAGAAATCCTGGGTTGACAAGAAACATAGTTCCATGTGTTAGAAAACAAGATTTCTGGACCAAAGGTCCCAGGACTCCCAGGTTCAATCCCTTGTACCACTCTCTGTTCTACCCAACAACAACAACAACAAAATAAAAGATGGCCTCCAGGAGCAGTGGTTTCATAGTGCAGGCACCCAGCCCCAGGGATAACCCTGGAGAGACAAAAAAAAAAAAAAAAAAAAAAAAAGCAAAAACACTTTGGATTGCAATGGAGTGCAAATTTTTCCCCTTTTTGTTGCCCTTGTTGTTTATCATCATCGTTGTTATTATTACTATTGCTATTGTTGTCTTTTTGTTGTTGGTTAGGACAGAGAGAAACCGAGAGAGATGGGGAAGACAGAGAGGAGGAGAGAAAGACAGACACCTGCAGACCTGTTTCACCACTTGTGAAGCAACACCCTTGCAGGTGGGGAGCCGGGGGCTAGAACTGAGATCCTTGCACTGGCCCTTGCACTTGGCACCATGTGTGCTTAACCCCAAGCGCTACTGCTACTGCCCCCTCCCCCATGTGGAGTGCAATTTTACACTTCTCTTGTGAAAACAGCCAAATGGGACTTCCAGCTGGGTAAGAAGCATCATATAGTCAGTTGTTGTAGAAAGTGGCAAGAAAGTTCTTCAGAAGGGTCACAGGGCAGAGTTCCATGTCCCTGAAAAGGGTGGGGGGCTGTCTAGGAAACGGTGCCTTGGCCACAGCACACCTGGAGCGTACAACAAGGTCCTATTCACATAGACTAATTGTTTGTTGATGTGGGACTGACCCCTGGATCCAGGTCTGTACAGCTCAGCTGACCGTGAGAATGAGCAGAGAGAAGCTTGTGTCCTTCCATGAAATGAAACTCTAGCTACAGAGCAAACCAGCGAGACATGTTTGGAACCACATTCAACAACTACAGTTGTGACAGCACATGCAGGCACACACACGTATTATAAAATATAAGCTTACCTAGAAAAGTAAAAAAAAACTTATGTCTGCTCCTAATATGAATATGAGTGAAGTCAGGAATTCATTTTATCTGGTACACCACAGTAATTTGCTATAAAGCTTTATGAAACAGCTAAAATAATGTTACAGCCAGAAGCCAATTGTTGCTGAAGTGCATTCAGTTAAAATGGAAAATACAGGGAAATAAAACACTGTGATTGTCTCTCAACCCACATTGTGTGTTATGCTGCTGAATTATATACTATTATATTTTCTACATTTTAATATGCTTTCCCATAGAGGAATTGATAACATAAGGAAATGATTCTCTGCTTTTATTTCTGAAGACCTAAATAATATCCCATACATATTTAGAAACCAAACAGGGCCTCAGCCTCTTATTAGATCCCAAGGCTTATAAAATCTGTTTCACAAAACCACAACATGTAACAATGCATGAAATAGCTAACACAAATGGCTTTCCGTTCTGCTTCTTACACTTTGATTCACAACTGGGGAGCTACATATTTAAAGTCAGCTATAAAAATATGTCTGCACAAAAACAAGGTTTTCTTAATTTTAGTAAGTCTGCTAACAGGGTACTGTGTCATTTTTGTAAATAGATCCTTTCTGGCCTTGCTAAGGTTTTGTTTAACCTTGTCCATCTACTGAGGAATTGATCCAAGTAAAGTAGACTCTCAACCTAGTGTGAGAGCTGTCAACGTCCAGGACCCTGGTCCAAATTCAGCACGATGCTGACAAACCTACACTAATAAATAGTATTAGCAACACTAAACAAAAGGACAAATGCCTCCTTTACTACAGACACGATGTTTTCACATAATAAGCCATCATAAGTGTAAAATAGCAGAAAACCTCTTCAGAAGTGTAAGACATTCCTTTTCCAAGATAGTAAGTTATTTTTTAAGCACATAATCAGGTGGTCAGTGTAAACAGACAGTACAGTAACCAGAAACTTAGGGCAGTATTTCTGAGGCTCGAAAAGAATCTGGTCAAGAAAACCAACTAAATACACATTTTGCAGGGAGCCAGCAAAGTAAGAATGATGCATTTGCCAAATATACCACCCTAGGAGCTTGGATCAAAAAACAAAGACCCTGGCAGAAAAGAAATCTTTGAAGATTTGTTTAATTCTTTGAGGATGAGAGAGCAGAGCACCTCAGCTGTGGTACACTCGGTGTTGGGAATCAAACCTGGAGTGTCTGGCCTGCAAGTCTTGTGCTGGACCGCTGGGCTATCTCTCTAGGTTATGCACATAGATTTTAAAGAAACTGTTGCGTACATTTCATCAGACTATCAGCACAAATTTTCTAGGACTACGGTAAAGTAGGATTTAGGAAAGATACTGTGTCAAATATCCTATTTGATCAACATAAGATAAATACTTAATGAACATGTATGGTGCCAGGTATCAAACCCAGGGCCTCAGGCATGGAAGTCCTGTGCTCGACCCACCTAGATGCCTGTCTGGCCACCTTGTTAAACTGTTTTTAAGAGAAGAGTATTTCAATAGCATTTACTCATTTTCTTTCTATCTTGCTGCTAAGATTAGTGCTGGAGCCCAGGGCCTGCTTGATGGCTCTACCTTTCCTACCAGCTACTGTTTTTCCTTTCTGATACAGAGAAATAAGGGTGGAGGTGGGTAGCAGGACACAGCCGCAACACTGTTTCTAGTGGGGTCTGGGGGCTGAGGTCCTTGCACATGGTAACAACAAGCATATTCTGCTGGGTGCTCCACCACCTGGTTCCTATTATCCCAATTTTAAGGATTCAGACTTCTCTGAACTTACAGAGGACTAGACAGTCTCTGTAATGTTCACTGGGTAGAGAGATTTCAAGCATGTTTTTCCTGCTACTTGCAGAGCTGCTAGCAGCAGTACCTCCCAGTTTGGGGACTAAAAGGCTGACACTTCTTTTCCCTGTACTCATGGAGAACAACTGTGCCCCACCAGTACCCCCTCACACATATATCTGGGCCAAGTGCATGGCAAAACACAAATCCTGTGAGCTAGCTACCTCTCAACCCCAACATGGTGCTACTGAAATAATCCCGTGAGAGACGGCCATACCTAAAAAGTATGGCTTTGCATTTTTTTTTAACTGCAAAATATAAAAACCCATTACTGACATGCAAATCTGCTAGGAGAGCTACTGGGAGATGGCTCCTGTTTACCATGTTTGAAGAACTGGGTTCAAGTCCCTAGTTGCCACACTGGGGTACGTACACCATGGAAGCCTCTTGAGTTGTATAGCAGTGCCCTGTGGTGTTTCTCTTCTCTGTGTCACTCTTCTTCCCCCTCGTCCTCAATTAAAAATTTTTTCATCCTCAAATTAATTTTTTTAATTTGCTGGGGAGCCTCAGTGATAATCCTGGCAAATAAGTAGTTAAAATGCAGTGGATGCAAAAGTCTGTTTTCTGAGACACACAGGCACTGAGCATACTTTCTTTGTCCCTGTCCCTCTGATTTATAACCTTCCCTTAATCTCAAGGTAAACGCTTTTTCTTTCCTAGGTAGCCAGCAGCTGTCAACGTTTCATAATGACAGCTTGCAGTGGGTGAGGATTCAGGTGCTTGTGAAAGAATCACGGCTAAAAATTTATTATTTCGCTTTGAGTTTCCTATAAGCAGGATATCCCTGAAGCCTTAATAAGTGCCGACTTTTTTTTTCTTTGAAATATGGAGAAGGTAGAGTTCCAGGCAGCAAAATTAAATTTCTCGGCAATTCGCAAATTAATTTCCCTGTCTTCGTTTCATCAGAGAGAGCGCTCTCTCTTTCACTGAGAAGTTATAAGGAAAATGAAAAATAGGAAAGCACATGACAGATTTTTGGGGGGAGACAAAAAAAAGTAAATTCAAAGTACAGCCATTTCTCAATGATTCAACCTTATTCAAATGTGTGGGCACCTTATCCTGAATCAGTGTTTCCTAATGACGGTGTACATTAAACTCACTGGTAAAGTCAGGAACCTGCAGCCAAGAAAACTCTGCTTCTGAGAGAGAGAGAGAGAGAGAGAGAGAGAGAGAGAGAGAGAGAGAGAGAACCAGAGCGTCACTCTGTCACAGTGTTGGGGAGCAAACTCACCTCATGCCTGCAAGTCTGGTGCTCTACCTGCGGAGCCATCACCTGGGCCACTAGTTTAATTAATTTTTTTTTTAAGATTCATTGTAATGAGAGGGTAGGGGAAGATACAGAGAACTGCTTAGCACTGGCATATAATGGTGCTTGGGACTGAACCTGTGACCTCTGGGGCCTCAGCCATGCAACTCCGGTGAGCAATCACTGCACAATCTCCCTGGCTTGAAGTTTGCCGTTTTAAAAGCTTCACAGTGACCTTGACTCTCAGAGCTGGCTGCAGATGAGCTGTCAGAGGCTCAAGTGCCCTGGGAATGTGGTGGGTGATTTGAATGAGTGATTAGGGAGTGACATGACAAATTGAAAAAGACAGCCCTGCCCACAGTGACTGTCTACTCAGCTCTGGCACCTTCAGGATCACCAACAGCAAGTCTGCTTATAACCAGGGTTTCCATTTATTAGAGAACTGTATTGCACAGAGGATAAGCAAAAGTCAAGGTTAAATTTAATATAAAATTTCTCGAGTCTTAAATGTGTGAACATGCTATTGATTACACTGAAGCCCTGACAAGTTTCAAAATCAATAGCATTGAATAACTTTTGCTTCTCAACTGGTATACTCTGGAAGTTCTTAAAATATGGCCTTGCTTGTATCAAAAAGACTAGAAACACACAGTGGAACAAGAGGAATTCTTCACTACTGATGGGAAATGTCAATTGGGAAAACCTCTATGAAAAACAATCTGGAAATACCTTATAAAGCTAAAAATGGAGTGTTGGGGAGATAGCATAGTGGTTATGCAAAAAGACTTTCATGTCTGAGAAGCCAAGGATGCAGGATCAAACCTTAGCACTGCTGTAAGCCAGAGCTGAGTAGTGTATTGATAAAAAGAAAGAAAACAAAAACTGAAAATGAAAATGTAATATCCATCAATACCATTTATGAGTACTTATCTGAAGGATATGAAAACACTAATGCAAAAGGAAATCTGTGCCCTAACATTCACAGCACCACTATTTACAACAGTTAAAACAGAGAAATCAACTTAAATGTTCATCAGCAGAAGACTGGATAAAGAGACCATGGGATATTCCCTCACTGGAATACTACTCAGCCACTGAAAAAAAAAATGGTATCATGCCTTTTGGAATAAAACAGATAGGCCTAGTGGTATTTCTATTAAATGAAATACAACAAGGATGGTTTCATTCATATATGGAATACAAATAACTAAAGCAAACAAACTGGGAGGGGGAAAAAATCCAACAGTATTTTTAGAGCTGGTAAGATCTATAGTGGTTGCCAGAGGGGAAGTAGTTGGGGGAAGCAGCATGAAGCTTGAACCTTGGGGGCAGGGAGAAGGTGTGGCCCTAAAGTGGCGTAGTATTACAAACCTTCGATCAATCAATAAGATCTAAAGTGATCCTACACCTTTGCAGCTCTCCACCAAGTGGTAGTATATTTCCTTAGGTCTTGAGTTTGAGGCTGTGTGACTTGGGTGGACTAACAGCACATGGTCCAGCTGAGACTGCTATGAGCCTGGCCCTGTCATCCCTGTCCTCTCGGAACACTCAGGCTGCCATGTTAAAAGCCAGGTGGGCTAGGTCACTGAAGAATGGCCTCTGGGTCTGTGCAGTATCCAGCACCATGGACCATAACACAAGTGTGAGACCATCTTCAACACTTCAGTCCCATGTAGCCCAGATGCCTGAGTGGCCCCTGTTAAGGAGAGAAGGTTGTCCTGCTAAGCACAACACCACCATCTAGAATCATCAGCAAATAAAGTGATGGCTCCTGGGAGTGGAGGGGGATAGAAAACTAGTTAGGAACAGGTAGCAAGCACAGAACTGCCAAAATAGAACTCAAAATGGAAATGCAGAGCAGGTGGCATTGGTGCAGGGCTGGACAAAGACTGAGGAACCAGCAGCCTGTTGGGCTGAAGTAATTGGCATTTTGCCTACAATAATCTGAAAGAAAGAAAGAAAATCCACTTAATGAACTGGCTGGTATGGCTAAGAAGTTCAGGATTTGGTCGGCTGGAAACAAATCTATCTCTCACCCTCAAACTGACAGCAAACCAATATGTACATGAGGGGTGTCTTACATTAAAAACAAATAAAATGTAAATTTCAATGTACCTATGTGTACAGACACATGGGGGTATTTGGGAATAAATCCACAGACTAGACAGGATTACAGAAACGAAGTACACTGAAATGTTCAGTTGTGCTATGAACAGCAAGTGGCACACAATCATTTCATTCTCTTAAAGATCTGTGGGTGCTGTTGTTGCTTTACAAGAGAGACCAGAGCACCACTCACTCAGCTTTGGCAGATGAAATAACTGGGTGGGAGAGGCATGAGAGTTGAACCTGGGGCCTCAGGCATGCAAATCCTGTGCTCCAGTGCTGGACTATCTTCCTAGCCCTCATTCACTAAAAGAAAATGACTGACATGTTCCCACTGGGATCCAAGGATTAATAATGCTCATCAAGCCCTCAGTGACCTGACAAACAGGCAGAAGCCAAAGTCACACTAGGAATGAGGCATTTTACTACCCTTGAAAAAGGAAGCAAACACCTAAAGAGTTTAACATAAACCAAAATAGGATCATTCATCAAGGGGAGTTGTTTTTTTTTTTTTTTGCTTCATTCAAACTATTTAATGAGAGGAAAATGGACAATTAATTTTAGACAGACCTCTCTATTCCAACTGCCTAAAACCAAATAGTCTTGAGTTTTAAGCAAACTCTCAGCTGTCTGGAACTGTACCAATGGCTAAGTTGCTCTGAACATATCATAAGTAATATCTGACAATACATCATATAAATATAAGGCAACACATAAAATAAATTACATATATAAACAGAGGCTGAAAACTCATATGTTAGTACTTATGAGTAATGAAACTTGTAATGGTTATGTTTTCCCTGGGGCAAAATTTCCTTATTTTAGGCATTGAAAGTTCAAGACAATTTGAGAAAAATTTATATTCAGCCACTGTGTACATATGTAAAATACTCTCACTGTTATATAACTAAGCACCTCACACTAACAAAGACTTTAGAAAAACAAATGTCTAATGAGTTTTTCAACTGTTAAAAAAAATATTATTTTCTTTCATACTGAAGTGGAAAACAAAAAAAAAAACCCTCTCATAAAAAAGAAACAAAAAAACCAGGCTCCCCACCTGTAGGGGGGTCGCTTCACAGGAGGTGAAGCAGGTTTGTAGGTGTCTGTCTTTCTCTCCCCTCTCTGTCTTCCCCTCCTCTCTTCATTTCTCTGTCCTATCCAACAATGACAACATCAGTAACAACAATAAAAACTACAACAATAAAAACAAAAGGGAATAAATAAATATATTTTTAAAAGAGTTTTAACAACTACTCCTATGTTTTGATTTTCCTGTGATTTGAGAAATGTGGGGCAGGGAGGGGGTGATTTTCAGGCTCACATGTGTGATACCACAGCTCCCAGGCCAACTGCTGGAATCTTTTTGTCTGAGATAGAGAAGTGAGACACAACAGCACCATTCTAGCAGCCATGATGCTCCTGTGTGGTGCCAGGTTTTAAACCCAGGGCTTTGTCTACTTGACATTTAACCACATGAATTATAAATCATATAGCCAAAGGCAGCTGCTGCAGGGGAGAGTCCTCATAGACCCCACATGGGAGATGCTGTGAGGACAGCTCTCCCACCTTGTCCCCCCCCCCTCAGTCCTTGACTAGATTAGAGACCATTAGTGTGAGCCTGACACCCCCAAGGAATGGGGCATCCTGACTTGGAGTAAACCCTGGCTTTCATTGTGACCACGTATCAGACAGACTGCTACTGTAAAAACAGAACATTTTAAAGCTGTAAATCCTGGGTTCTAGTCCTAGCTTTATCACCTAAGAACTGTGTGAGTGGGTCACAAGACAATCTCTATGTAGTGGACACCATGACACCAATTTCAAATCTGCTGACAAAAGAAACTGCCTGTCCTACCTTGTGAAAGCTACTACTGTACACTACCTAGTCGGAGATAGGAACCTAGTGTGGCAATGTCCCAAAGTCACGAGTAAGAAAAGCAGACTCAAAAGCATCAAGTAATGTGTCCATCAGCACAGTTATAAGGAACCATGCTGTGGAGAAGGTTCCAATATCTGATTCATTCATTCAGAAGCACTTGCTAATGCTGCAAATACTCTTCAAGTGTTAAAAGCCAGCCCTGAGATCCAGAACTCTAGTGGTGGGAATTGTGTGGAATTGTACCTCTCTTATCCTACAGTCCTGTCACTCACTATTAAATAAATTAAAGAAAAAAAAAAAAGGAAGCCCTGAGCTTCATGGATGGTCAGAAAACAGAAACAATCACTTTCTAGGATCTGATTTCTGAATAATAAGCTATCAAACTTTCCTTTCCCATGATTTGAGCTACAGGTAACTGGAGCTGGGAAGAGGGGCTAACCAAGGAGAAGTTTTTAGTCATCTAATACTTAGTAATGATCTAATACTCCAATGACGGAATCACCCCTAGTGCTACCTGAACTATAGCAGAGAATTACACAAATGATCTACCAGGATATCACCTGCTACATTCAAATCAAGCTCTTTTGGTGGCAGACATGAAATTCATGAGTTTTCAGGCAGAGACTATAGTGAAAAGGCTCAAGGCACCGGACTCTGCTTTGGTGAAATCTGAATTAGCAGTTAGAAAGTTATCTTCTGTCTTCACATTTTTGCAGCCAGCCAATGGAAACTATCACCAGGTACGTCCTCCAAATCTGGAGTTCTATATTCGCTCCAATATCCCCTAGGTCCTATGTGACAAGCATTCAACATGCCATGATTTTGTGAAGGTAGGAAATTGTCAAATTTATTTCCTGAAGACTTTTAAATTTAAAAATACATGCACAAGATGGAAAACAACGTGAGCTGAAAGGTTTTCCTGTGTGGCATGAAAATGAGTCCAAACTGTATTATAAGATTCAAAATAATGGTTCAACAGCGAGTCACTTGTAAATTCACTGAAAACTTCTTGAAAGGATATACATCACATAGTAATTCCTTCATTTTGAGGCTATTCTACTTTTGGGAAGCAACAGATAACTTTGGACTCTATATAATTCTGTACTGTTTCATATATATGTACACATACATGTAAACATATGTATATATCTAAATATATACTCTTAATAGAATGCTAAAGTGAATTTTAAATTTCATGAAGCATCTAAAAAAAGCTTAAATATTACTTTACAAACAATTACTTAAACATTTGTAATTTATGATATAAAAATCACAAAGATAAAAAAGCCCAAAAGAATGAAATTCTTACACTTTCCATCTCATGTGAATGTAATGCTTCACCTGTGTGAGATCTACACCACATGCTGTACTGAAAAAGAAGTGTTTCCATTCCACCAGCCTCAATTGTTCATACTTTGTTACGATCTGCTTTCTTATTATAGATAAAACCCTGCTGGTATTCAAAGGAAATCTTCCATTAGAAAGTAATCAAGTGGGGCATGTGGTGGCACAGCTGGTTAAGCACACACTACAGTGCACAAGGACCCAGGTTCAAGCCCCTGGTCCCCACCAGCAGAGGGAAAGCTTCACAAGTAGTGAAGCATGACTGCAGATGTCTCTTTATCTCCCTCTCCCCTCTCAATTTTTGCCTCTTTCTAATAATAAATAAAAATGTTTTGTTTTTTTTTTTTTTTAAAGTAAGTAAGTAATCAAGTGTTAAACAGAAGGTAATCTGGCCCAAAGGAATATAGAAGTTCAGAAAATGTTCCATTTCCTGATGACTGAGAGGAAAATATCTACTTCTAATAGATTTCAATGCCCAGCCTCTCTATGTACTCAATTTTATTTCTGAGTATTCTCTACAGATTGGCCTCATGCTGGGGCCAGGCAGTAGTGCACTAAGTTAAACACAAGGACTCACATAAGGATCCCAGTTTGAGCCTCGGGCTTCCCACCTGCAGGGGGGTTACTTCACAAGCGGGGAAGCAGGTCTGCAGGTGTCTCTCTTTCTGTCTCCCTCTCTATCTTCCCCTACTCTCTCAATTTCTCTCTGTCCTATCAAAAAAAAAAAAATGAAGACAAGTTTCTCACTACTCAATTTTATCAAAGGAATTTGCATATTAGAGTTGTAAATAATAGTAAATGGGGGAAGCAGCAGTACAGACACACGGACACCTAAATGAAGTGTCATATTTCCTAAGGGCTTTCCAAATGCCAACAATTTCAATGTTCCTCTTTTTTTTTTTTTTTCATTTTAAATGTATTGGCGAAGCCGCTTACCCAGAGAAAGTCAGTAATAATCTGTTAAATAGGGAGTCAGGTGGTAGCGCAGTGGGTTAAGCACAGGTGGCACAAAGCGCAAGGACCAGCGTAAAGATCCCAGTTCGAGGCTCCAGCTCCCCACCTGCAGGGGAGTCGCTTCACTGGTGATGAAGCCGGTCTGCAGGTGTCTATGTTTCTCTCTCCCTCCCTGTCTTCTCCTCCTCTCTCCATTTCTCTCTGTCCTATCCAACAACGACATCAATAACAATAATAACTACAACAACAATAAAAAAACCAAGGGCAACAAAGGGAAAATAAATATTAAAAATTTAAAAAATAATAATAATCCGTTAAATATATAAAATTTCACATTCCACTACAAATTTTAACTATTTACTTGTCTACTCCTTTCTGTACCTATTACCCCATTTCTAAGATTAAAAACAACCATCTATATTTAGGTCCAGAGAGCTGAGTAAGACTTTGAAGTCAGTTACATCTAACTTCCAATACCCGTGGCTTTTGGAGTTTCGTACTGAGAGCTATTTTGTAAAGTATAAATGCATATGTCCAATTTCTCTTCATTGTTAGTACAGACCAGGCCTTAAGCCTGATACACCTGTATAAATAAATGAAAACCCTAGTCTATAAAATTTTGCCTCAAAACAAATCATTCACTATTTGCACCGAAAAATATCTTTTTTAGTAGAGCAGCATTTATTTTAAATTAAAATTTTTCTAAATAAACCTTAAGTATGACACATGAACTTAAGATCACATAGACTAAGAAACCATTTACAAAATGAAGTTCCTTAATATTCAATGTCTGCAATTGTGTTGTTGGTCAAACATGATTTCAAGGTTCCCAAAGCTTTAGTTCTGTTCCTCTATGTAGGCAAGAGAGAGAAACATCTGTGCAGAAAAATGCAAAGTATTTCGAGTCTCCTGTCACAAGCCCAAGTCTAATGCCAATGTAATGCTCTGCTAATTTCAAGGAATCATTTTCTAACACTTATAATCTTCCATCTCATCAGGAAATTCAAACCCACGCTAATAGACATGGATCTTGATGAATTTGGGGGGAAAGAAAATGATAAAATGATTTTAAAACCTAATATCACAGCATACAAAAATGTAATAAAATCGAAGGGAAGGTACTTAGGGGCATACTTTCAATGATGATGAAAGCCTCTGTAATGTTTTTCATTTACACTCACAATTTATTTGTAATATTTGCTTCTCAGAATGTTACCTGCAGGAAAAAATTATAATAAAATTTAACTGAGTTAAAATACCCCCAGAAATAAAAGCATATATCTAGCTGAAGCTTCTACACTTCAAAACTCAAATGCATATGAGAAATTAAATGATCCTGAATTCATGTATTCCGTATTTCAGCAAACAGAGTCAGCAGTCTGTTAACTCTAAAATATTTTGTTCTCCTAAAGATTTAATTCCTAGTAAGAGAGTAATACTTTTGAAACTGTCTTCTGCTCATATCACATCTAAAATCTGAATTAGACCAATTTTGTTTTTTTAAAAAATGTTCAGTTTGTGGTAATAAACCAAGTCAACAATCATTTGATATTCAATATGCTTTTGTACAACAAGATATAACAAATCCCATCAACAGGTTATAGGAAGATCCTTAAACACACCACCACTATCCTGCCTGTACCTCCTATTGGAAAATCATCTTGCAAATCTTTCACCAACTAGATACATGTTTGGGGATGGACACACACACATACATGTCACACACACACACACACACACACACACACACACACCCTTTTCTCATGTATTCCCAAATGGGGACCAGAAGGATGGGGACATGGATACACACACATCCACACCCTTTTCTCATGTATTCCCAAACGGGGACCAGAAACAGGAGAGCAGGTTCAAAATCCACCTGTTCACTGTAAGGCCCACATCAGCTCTTCTTCCTGACAATCACAGCAGAGGTATGGAGACCTCACTCCTCCCAAAGAAGGGCTTCACTTTGGGAAGCTACCAAATTCAACAATTGCCCACTCTAAGACAACACTGACAAGTACCTGAAGCTAGTCGAACCTGGGTTCTGCCTAGTCTAAGAAGCAGCAGTCCATTTCTAGCAACATCTGAATGCTCAGTTTGGGTAACTAGAGAGATCCGTGGAATTGCAGAGCAGTTCACCAATGTAAGGTCTTGAAAGGGAAATCATAGGAGGTCATGAAGCGGATGGATGTTCCAGCTTCACACCCAAAAGGCTGGTGGCCAGCGCCTGTGTGGCGAGGCATCCAGCAGGGACCAGCCCCACTTCCAGCCCCACCCAGCAGAGCTCTTGCCAGCCTTGCCACTGTCCTCTAGCTCAGGGCGTTTCACTTTCAAATGATGGCCTCTGACAACAAAGAAGACAGTATGAGGGACCCAGTATTCTCAAGGGGTCAAGCATTTTAGAAGAATGATAAAAACTAGTAATTGCAGGAGTCGGGCAGTAGCACAGCGGGTTAAGTGCAGGTGGTACAAAGTGCAAGGACTGGCCTAAGGATTCCAGTTCGAGCCACCCCACCTGCAGGGGAGTCGCTTCACAAGCGGTGAAGCAGGTCTGCAGGTGTCTGTCTTTCTCTCCCTGTCTTCCCCTCCTCTGTCCATTTCTCTCCGTCCTACCCAACAATGACGACGACAACAGTAAGAACTAGAGCAATAAAACAAGGGTAACAAAAGGGAATAAATAAAATTTAAAAACCAGTAATTGCAATGCTAATACTGTACACATTTGAAAGAACTTAGATCAGTGATGATATAGAGAAGGATCAGCACTCACCATGTGAGAAGCCCTAGGTCTGAGCTTCATGGATGGCACCAGGGGGGCACTACAGATGGTGGAGTCTGTTTGCTCTCTCCCCTTCTCAAAATAAAAAAATGAGATATACATACATGGAAAATTGAAGGTGCAAGTGTGGAATGCCTTCTTGATGGACAAGTGTGTAAGCTGAGCTCTGAAGCACTAACAAGCAGGACACATACATGGGACAAAGTAGCACTTAGAATGTTTGCAAAAAGAGGTGCTGAGGGCAAAAAAAAAAAAAGTGCTGTTGGGAACCCTGGAAGAAATTCAGCTTGGGGAGAGCTAAGTTAGGAGAAGGAAGTTAAGGGTTGAAAAAGGATGGTTTGGTACAATCCTAGGTCTTGCAGGTCATATTAAAGAGCTTGAAATCAATGGAAAATCACTGGGAGGGAAGTTCTGAATAACAGGACCCTAAATATTGATGTGTAGAATATCTTCAAAAACTTAACTCTAAGAATGTTAAAATAAGACGATCCCTTATTATCCAAAACAATCGTTCAGCAAGATGTTTTGTTTTGTTTTGCCACCAAGGTCATCTCTGGAGTTCAGTGCCTGCGTGGCTCCACGGTTCCAGTGGTCCTTTTTTTCTTTCCTTGAGACAGAGTGTGCAAGGCAGTAACAGAGGGCGAGACAAACTGAGGAGAGCCACCACAGCACCACGCCACTGCTCCTGAAGCTTCCCCTGTAGGCACTCCATGTGGAAGCTTCGGTGCTTGCATATGGTAATGTGTGTGCTCTATCTGGTAAACTAGGGCCCCTGTGAGCAAAATCTTTCTTCCTTAGTTTACTGACCATCATCAGTAAATGTGGTCTAGAAAACAGCCATCACAGTACCATGGGATGGTACCATCTCCGTGCTGCAGTCTAACAGTTGACAGGTCCAGGAAGATAGGAGATCTAACTGCATAAGCATGAGACCTTTACGTTTGAGTCTAAGAAACTTTAATGCCAAGTAATTTGAAAATACTTTAAAATTAAGGTTCTGGGGGCCGGGTGGTGGCGTACCTGGTTGAGCACACGTTACAATGCACAAGGACCCAGGTTTGAGTCCCTGGTGGCGCACTGGGCTGAGCGCACAGGTTTACAATGCGCAAGGACCTCAGTTCGAGCCCCCCAAGGAGTGAAGTGGTGCTGCATGTGCCTCTCTCGCTCCCTGTCTATCATTCCCTTCCCTCTCGATTTCTGGCCTGCAGGGGGAAAGCCTTGAGAGTGGTCTTTCTCCCTTTCTATCTCCCCTCTTCCTCTCAATTTATGGCTGTCTCTATCCAATAAATAAATAAAGATAATAAAAAATTAAAAAAAAATAAAATAAAATTATGGTTCTGTAGACAGCTCACCTGGTGAAGCAGGTGAGCTACTTTACCCTGCCCAAGGATGAGGGTGTGACTTCCTGGGACCACATGGGAGCACCACATACAAGGGCAAACTTCAAGAGCGGAGGTGAAGTGCTGTGGCATCCCTCCTCTCTGCCTCTGTTTCTTCTGTGACTACAAGGGGGGAGAAAAGAATTTTCCAGGAAAAATGAAATCATGCAAGTGTAAAGACCTGGTAGCCTTGGTAGAAGGATGGAAGGAAGGCAGGGAGAGAGAGAGGGAGGGAAGGAGAAAGAGAGGAAAGTTGGATTAAAAAATAAAAATTTTAAAAGGCTTCTAATAATGGTAACTATTTGCATAAAATAAGCAATTATATTAGGGTGCCAAGGGCTCCATGTGCACTACTCACTGAGTCTTCTCAATCACCTAACTCAGTGTTAGGTAGACTGTCACAAATGGAGTCTGAGGCCTACAGAAATCAATAGCTTTCCCAAAGTTATTATATTAACCACCTGAACCAGAAACCCAAGGCAAGTCAATGAAATTTTGATTCTCTCCTCTAGGAAGTAACAAGCTATAAATGTTCAGTGGGTGACATTTGTATCCTAGAAAAAACATAGCCTATTACAACAACATAAACCCTGTAAAGGAAGGAGTTCACATAATTACACATATTCAACTACAGAAGGTCTTAAAAATCAGAATCTGTAACCATAAACTACACACATGGTCATCAAAATGTATCTTTTCATGTACCTTTCCATATTAAAATGATTTTGTCATGCCTCTCAAACATATAATTAGTTTTGGTGGGGTGGTTTACTTTTGTGAAATTGTATTGATCCGTCCATTAAACAGCTTATTCTTCAAAGAAAACAGTGTTCGAGTTTGCATAAACTACTGCTGACAGACAGGATTTCACCAGACTTTTAAGTATACTAAGTGATCTTTTCTCCCAAGTTCCAGAATATGACTTGCAAGCATATGCACATAATGAATCTAAACAAATGTAAATCAGTCAAATCTACCAGAAGTCCCACTTCATCAGGAACTCATTCTTCCAAAAGAAGGCAGTGCTCTGTCCCTTCTTTCTATCAGGGAGCGGTCCATTTGAACTATTCCAGTGTTGCTCCAGCATTAAAAATGCCACCTTTGGGGGCCAGGTGGTGGTGCACCTGGTTAAGCGCACACATTACAGTGCACAAGGACCCAGGTTCAAACCTCTGGTCCCCACCTTAAGGGGGAAAGCTTCACGCATGGTGAAGCCGGGCTGCAGGTGTCTGTCTTGCACCCTCTCTATCTCCCTCTACCCTCCTGATTTCTGTTTCTATCCAATAAAGGTCATTAAAAAAATAATAAAGTTTACATTTATTTAAAAAAAGAAATGCCACCTTTATTGTGATGAAAGATTAATACTCATGGCATGTTATTATTCATTACTGCAAGAGCTCAATCTAGAAAAGTTAATGATATTACTATTGTCTTCTCCCTTATGTAGACATATTAATACAAAACAGATTTCAGCAACAGGGTGGTAACAGACCCCCTGTAATACCTTCCTGGAAATTATGAAGCAACATTTTTTTCAGATTAAACAAAACAAACAAACTTAAAAGAACCCTCCCTTTGAGTTCCCTCCTCCTGCTATTGTGTTGTAGTGGGAGGTAACCCATGCTTGGCCAAATCAGCATCCTCAGCCGAAATATGGAAAGTTCCCATTAGTAGCTGCTGCAAAGGAACCAGCAGGGAACAGCTTGTTAATTACCTGCAAATAAATGCTGCTAAAGTTTGTATCTGAAGTTTGAATGGAGCAGGGCCAGGGTGTATCAGCACCGATGAGCCAAACTAGGCCTCCCTGAATAAGAGTGTATGAGCAAAAGGAGCAATCTCATCGATCGCTGCCAGTTTTCAGGGAGTTAGAACGGCATTCACTACCTCGCCACCCTCTATTTTAATGCAACTAGAGATGGATTCTGAAAACCCAGAACTTTCAGGGAAGGGCTTTCCAGAGAGTTGGACTTAGCTTCCCCTACCAAGTCTTACACTTGAATAAAATGTACAAAAGGCAGAGGAGGATGGCATATTTCTTTAGAAGCTACAGAGCTCTCACTAATTTATAGCCAACTGAAATAATCAAAGGCTTCATACTGCTGGGAAGTTTAAATGCTGTCTGTTGCTCTGTTTACTAATGAGCAGCTTTTTAACTAATTTTCTGTGTATGAAAAACTACAGGCTAACTGTGAAAAACAACATCCGAAAGTGTTAGGAATGAAACCTCTTCATGGTTCCATGGCCCAGAGAAGTGCATCAATAGTGTGTTCCGTCCATGCATCTTCATCTAGCACCACCTCCGAGAATGTTTTCTCTGCTGATGAAAATATGAGAAAATCAAACTACGTGTTTTGTGCCCTGCATTTTCTACTCCGCTTTTTCTCATTTCTTGAAGGTTTTAAACTATTTACAGCTATCCCAGAGTTCCAAATATTAGGACTGTATCAGATTTTGTTGAGTGACTTCTCTGTTGTTTTCTGGGTCTTGCTCACACTGCAGTGAATGCTTGTCCACAGTTCTCACAATTCTCTTAGGATCGTTTCCTAGAAGTGGGGATACTGGGTCGAAGGGTAAAGCAACAAGGCTCTTAACACTGCCAAACTGCTTTCCAGAAAAGCCATGCCAGTTTAGACTCTCAGCTGAACCATATGTGTATCTCTCGTTGGAAGGAAGGAAGGAAGGAAGGGAGGGAGGGAGGGAGGGAGGGAGGAAGGGAAGAGTAAAAATAGAAATATGAATGTATATTTCTAACACTTGGTCAACATGGAAAACAAAAGACAAATTTTTCTGTCATCATTTATATATTTGATATTGAGATAAGTTATTATATTCATGTTTATTATATTCATGTTTATTATATGTTCTCACCCTTCTCTACAAAAATTCTTAGTTATCCCCCCCCTATCAGATTGGGCAATGAGCTATTTGAAGACTAGTTTAATAATCCCTAAGTGGCCATCTCCAGGGGCTGCCCTAACTTTCCATGTATATATCTACTAGACCTAAGCTATTTCTGTAGAGCCACAATTCTGTCTTTGCTAAAACTTGTAAACTTACACTTGTTTGTTTCTGATGAACCTTTGCTCCAGCTGGGACCTGTATTGTTTTAAATGCTGATGTTTATTTTCCAAAGACTTAGTTACCTTAAGCTTATCCCTAATAGATAAGGTAGACTGTGTCTATAATAGCATTTTTAAGCTGAGATTATGCAACAAAATGTTGAAAGTGAAAGACATTATTAAAATGTAACCCATATTTATTTAGATCTATGTTTATATTTTAAATTCATGTAAAATATTTGCTTGTCTAGGTAGTACTGTAACATATCAAGTAATGTGATATGCTGTAATATATTAACTTACTAGTGCAATGTCAGAGATGATTTACCAACTTGGTCCTAAACTCAGTTTCAGTCAGTGATGCTTTTCTTAGAACTTTGAGGAAAACATACCTTCTTTTCCATTCATGCATACTAGAGGGCCTAAGGGCTACCTGTAACCATGTGAGAGGACTTGTAGGAGTCTAAATAATAGTATTTATAAAGTCTATAAACCATCTAATATTTATTTTTTTTAATTCTATGTAAAATCCTAGGGAAAAAAATCCTAGGTCTACAATGTATCATTTTTCTACTTTAGAAAAAAAACTCACATTTAAAACGAGGCTCTTTTAAGGAACGCTCTCATTTTCCACATCAAAGAAACTTCTGGGCTGGGTGGTGACACATCTGGTTGAGTGCATGTGTTATCATGCACAAAGACCTGGGTTTAAGTCCCTGGAACCCATCTGTAAGGGGAAAGTTTCAGGAGTGGTGAAGCAGTGCTGCCGGTAGCTTTCTGTCTCTCTCTCTTCCCTTACCTCTCAATTTCTCTGTCATATATCAAATAAAATAGCTTTTAAAAAGTATTTTAAAAAAACGAGTAGTACTGATACTTAAAACAAACTCTTAAGAACAACCTATGTTTAGTCATTCCTCAAATTTTCGTATTATTACATTTAAAAACCATGCCCACAGTTTTAGAAAATATATAACACACTATGTGTCAAGTTCTCATTATTTTGTAATGGAAGTAAGAAGCCGAATTGCTTTAAAATTAAGTCGATTTTAAACCAGGCTGGCTGCTTCTCCCCTATCTTATCCCAAGCCAGGTCACCTGTGTTTCCATGAAATGAGCAAGCAGTTTATATACTAATGTTTCAAATGAAGAGGCAATTCTTAGAATGAGGCTGACAGAGAAGAATGTCCCAAGAAACTGGATCATGGGCGGAAAGATGACTAATCCAATCCCCTTTAATTGAGCAATCACAGGAGTTTATGGACTTCACCTTTATAGAGATTTAATTCAGGGGACTGTTAACACTATATTCTCGCTGAATGGCAGAAACTTAAATTCGAGTTTCAAATACAGAAATAAAATTAAAATATGAGAGACAGTGTCTTGTGATCAGTCTACATGACTGCGGGTCTGACTATAACTCTTTAAAAAAAAGATTTATTTATATTTATTTACTTATTTTAACCACTGCTCAGCTCTGGTTTATGGTGGTGTGAGGGACTGAACCTGGGACTTTGGAGCCTCAGGCACTAGAGTCTCTTTCCATAACCATTATGCTATCTATCCCCACATCTGACTATATCTCCATAAAGCAGGGTCTCTCACAGAAATTTCTTAAATGTGCTGAACATCTTCACCTACAAGATGTGTGTGTGTGAGAGGGTGGTAACCTGGAGACCAGTTCTGATTTATTTTCTGTTCACAACAACTGAGCTTGCTCAGCTAGATTTATTACGTGTGCTCACAGAACACAAGTGTCCCCTGCCATCTCAATTTGGCCAGTAGTGACAAGGTGTGCTTCATAAAGCACTGTTAGAATTCACAGATAAACAGACACACACGTCACCAAAGTCACAAAACCAATCATACAAGGAAGCCTCAAAGTACTGTAGGTCTAATTCCATGTGACCATATGATTTGGGAATCTGAAACTGCAGTTTCTTACTGTGTTCCTGAACTGTAAAGTTTGGAGGTAAGAACTTATTTAATGCCTCTCCTTTTGACTAGTGGCATCAAACTGCTCTTTTCAATGGCTCAAACAAAGAATCAAAGAAACTCTTCAGCTAAAGGTTTCAAAACACTTTTGTTCAGGGGGGGCCGTACTAATTAGCAAATCCTCTTGGCTCATGACCACTTTTTTGCTTTTCCTTGTGGTGGCCACCTGGGGGGAAATGCAAGCACCAAATAGCAGCAGTAAGAATGTAAACATAAAAAAAAAAAACCCTAAGAGGCCAGATGGTGGTGCACCTGGTTGAACGCACACATCACAATGTGCAAGGACCCAGGTTCAAGTCCCTGGTCCCCACCTGCAGGGGGAAAGTTTCACAAGTGGTGAAGCAGTGCGGCAGGTGTCTCTCTCTGTCTCTCTCCCTCTCTATCTCCCCCTTCCCTCTAGATTTCTGGCTGTTTATTTACCCAATAAATAAAGATAATAAAAGTGAATAAAAAAAACCTAAATTTAGAAATGGTAATACTTTATAAAATCCACTTCAAGTCTTAAAAAATATTTATTGAAAGTTTTTAAATTGATAGAGCAAAAAGAAAATGAGAGGAGAAAGTGAGGTGGGGGAGAGACAAAGGCATCAATAGTAGCACCACTCCACTGCTATGAAGCTTCCCTCCTGTAGATGGGGGCTTGAACCTGGGTCCTTGCTCATGAGGGTATGTGTGACACACATACACCCCTACCCAAAACAGCAAGAGGATATACTCTGTGTGCTTTTAAACTTTCGTATACAGTATTTTACAACCTTTTTTTTTTTTTGTGGAAGCACTGATTAAAGAGGATATATGTTACATTAACTTCACAGTTGGATTATCTACAATAGGTAAAACATGGAAGCAAACTAAATGACAATGACTGGATAAAACATCCTGAGATATATGTTCAGTGGAAGACTGACTCAAAAATGATGAGGCCCTGTCATTAAGAGCAAAATGAACAGAACTGGAGATGATTATGCTAAGTGAAATAAGTAAAGAGATGAAGGACGACTACCTTCTGCACCCAGGCGGTTTCACTCATATAAGCAATATCAATGACTGCAACCCGTGAACTTGCAAAAAAAAAAAAAAAAAAAAAAAAAAAGAGCCAGCTTGTCTTAGACCCAAGACCCATGGTAGCTATAGGAAATTTTGGCGTTAGATGTGGTAGCTTACACCCGACGTGTGAGTGTGAAATTATAACCCAAAAATCATGTTCCAGGACCTGAGCCTTCCCCCCACCCCCATATCCCCAGAGTCCTTTACTTTGGTGCAATACACCAAATTCAGTCCAAGTTCTGCAGTGATTTTTCCCTTCTGTTCTTACTTTTTAGTTACTGTCTATGAGTGGAATCATCCTGTATTCATCCTTTTCTTCCTGGCTTATCTCACTTCACATGATTCCTTCAAGCTCTATCCAAGAGGAGATTAAGATGGTAAATTCACCATTTTTAATAACTGAGTAGTATTCCAGTGTGTGTGTGTGTGTGTGTGTGTGTGTGTATCACAACTTACTCAGCCACTTATCTATTTCTGGACCCCTAGGTTGCTTCTAGGATGTTACACAATTTTTATTAGAAATGAAATTGGAAACAAACTCAATGCCCTCAAGGACTATAATATAATTAAAGTGGAATGAACCAACTCTAAGGCATCAGCACCAGGGGAGCTCACGAGCCATCTTTGCAAGCATGAGACTTACAAAAATGTCCATAAAGCTGTTCAATTAATGCGGGTGCACATACATATGCAGCCAAAGTATGGACAGAGGACAGAGATAGCATTTCGGGCTCAGAGACTGCCTTTGCAGGGAAAGGGGGATGTGTTGGGAGATAAACAGGATTGGAATTTCATCTGCATATTTTGTCTCTCAGGTAGATAAAAATTAGAAACAATGGCAAATTAGCATGTGTTAATTCTGGATGACAAAAAAAATTGTTATTGTCTTTTGTAATTTAATTTAAAAGATAATAAGGGATCCTGTGAAAATTCCTAACCCTTGCCTAGATCTGTTCTTGTTGTGTCTGATGCAATGGGTCAGTTATTCTTAGAAGTAACTGTACTGACCTTGTCTGTGCCTCCCTTAAGTAATTCCATTTTGAACTTCATGCTTCTGTCTAAACATATGATCAAAAATTATTGTCAGTAAATCAAGTTCCAACATATTAAGTCTTCTGAAAGGTAATGTGTCGTTTACACTGGTGTTAGCCAAAGGGACTTCTCAAAGTAAAATCATGTGTGAAATCATTTTTCTTTTCACTTGTTCCATGAAACATTTGGCTTATAACTATAAAGAGATACATCTTGGCAATAACTGATGACTAATTATAAACCATAATCCAGACCTCTAGATAAATCATTATCTACAGGGTCATCAGAGACTTATTATGTATGTAACCCAATCAGCAGACCAAATCTAAAACATGGCATTACTGACAATACTGCTCTTTTGTTTTCCCTTTGTAGTCCCCAGGGCTTACGGACTATCTACAGAGAGGGAGAGAGACAGGCAGCTGCCCCAGCGCTCTAATCCTCTCACGCTGTGTAGCAGGGCTCAAACCTGGGTCCTGCACACAGCACAGCAGACACCCTTTCACCTGAACCATCTTTGTGGCCCATGCTGGAGGTTGCTTTTGTTTGTTTGTTTGTTTTTAGTTTTTCTTTATAAAATGGAAACACTGACAAGGCCATAGTGTAAGAGGAGTACAATTCCACACAATTCCCACCACCAGATCTCTGTATCCCAATCCCTCCCGATAGCTTTCCTATTCTTTATCTATCTGGGAGCATGGACCCAGCGTCATTATGGGGTGCAGAAGGTGGAAGGTTTGGCTTCTATAATTGCTTCCCTGCTAAATATGGATGTTGACAGGCTAATCCATACTCCCAGCCTGTCTCTCTCTCTTTCCCTAGTGGGGCAGGGATTTGGGGAAGAGGATACATTGGTGGGGTCCTCTACCTTGGGAAGTCCAGTTGGCATCATGGTAGCATCTGGAACCTGGTGGCTGAAAAGAGTTAAGATAGAAAGCAGAGCAAATTGTTGACTAATCATGAACCTAAAGGCAAGAATATCATGAATGGAGACTTGGGGTCTCCATTTTGGAAAAAGCTATTAGGTCTATTTTAAGTATATCCTAAGGGGCCCATGATTCAGCTAGTTTTTGCCTGCACCTGACATCTAATGTGCAGGTGACCTAAGCTGTTGTCATGGGGGGGGGGTGTCACAGTTGGAAAAAAGACCAGAAAACTGGATCATGGAAGAGAGTAGTTCCCAAATATGGAAGAAGTATATAAAGACTGTTGACTGTAGACCCCATCAATCTGATCTCAGGCCCACAGTCAGCACAGGAACCTATGTAACCTCTGTCTGAGGGTTTGTTTGGTTTTTTTTTAATAAGAAGTTTTGATAGGTTAAAAACAAATCTTTAAAGTATTTTATAACATTTACAAAAAAAAACTGTTACAGTCATAAAATTTCCAGTGATTCACTTAATGGTGATTAATAAATAAAACTTTTCCTATTTACACTTAACATCTCTTTATACCATTAAGCTATAGGATTAACATGTGAAAAATAGTGCAATGTGAAAAAAAAAAGGGATTGTCTGGTTAATTTAAGGGCTTGAAAAAACCATAAATTTTTGTGTGTTTATTTTTATGAAAGAGTGTGAGGCAGCACCAGGCAATTGTACACTGGGTAGAGCACAAGTATCATATGTATGAGAACCCAGGGTCTAGCCTCTGATCTGCACCTTCAAGGGGGAGAGGGTGCAGTGCAGCAGTACTGTTATGTCTATCTCTGTCTCTGTCTCTGTCTCTCTCTCTCTCTCCCCCTCTCTCCTTATTTCTCTCTGTACTATGAAATAAAAAGAAAAAAAAAAAACTACCAGAAATTGTGTTGCAGATACTGAGCCCCAGCAATAACCCTGGTGGGCATAAAGAGACAGAGACAGAGAGAGATAGAGAGATATTAAACCACCAATCAGTTCTAAGAAAGAGCTATGGCAAGGATTAAACCCAGCGCAACTAGGTCCTTAGGCATAGCGGTCCTGTGTTCTCATATTTACCCACCTTCTTGGCCTTAAGAAAAAACAAACAAAAAAAACCTATTCTTACAGAAATTGAAGACTTCAGATTCCAGACCTGGTAAAACTAAGACCCCCTTGGTGGAGCAGGAGGGGGAAAAAATCATTAAGGTGGAGGAGAAACAAATGTAAAGATAATGAATTTTTTATACAATATTTCTACCCTTTGCTAATAGCTCTGAAACTTTTTTATTAGCTTAGGAAATAAACTATATTATGAGAAACCTGCTTTATTCATCATGCTTGCTTATTCAGACAATTATAAACATAACAATTTAATTTACTCTCAAATCATTTAATAGATATTAGAACAAATAGTCTCACCTCTTGAAAGCATCCAGAAGCAGGCAAAACTGCAAGAGCTGCATGAACTAGAGGCCCACGTATTACCCTTCCTTCTCTGCCTCCCACCCCGTTTTCTCCCTTTATTCCAGAGCTGCTCTGCACTCAGCAGAGGTCACAACGCAAAACACAAGCCCAGCCACCCAAATTCTTTACCTCTCCCTGAAAATGGCAGTGCCACCTGCAGGCAAAGATGTTCTCTCTTCTATGCCAGAGACTGACCATGCTTTCAAATGGAATCCTTACTATATAGCACCTTAAAGCACTCTTGCTACTGCTAATTTAATGACTGCTTTGGTGCAGATAAATGTTCTTGAGAAAAAAAAAAAAAGTCTGACAATTACTAGGAAAAATAGCAGTTGAAGTGGGGCAGGGGGAGATAACAGTGGTTATACAAAAAGACTTTCATGCCTCAGGCTACAAGATCCCAGGTTCAATCCCCTGGGCCACCATAAACCAGAGCCCAGCAGTGCTCTGGTAAGAATAAAATAAGATAGCATCTCCAGATGTGACAGACCTAGAGGCAGGAGCTGGTTAAGTCCACAGAGCAATGGTAACAAAGGAAGCCATGTATGGACAGCTGGTCAGCCCTAAAATACTTTGTCATCACTGGTGCTTCACTACTCCAGGACACAGCACTGATGCTTCCCTTAGTGAGGGAGAGTCCTGGTTCAAATCTGGGTCATGTCCCTAACAATACAAGCATACTGTTTAAGAGAGCTCTCCCAAAGCAAAGGACTGTGGGTAAGGCTTGGGGCCTTGATCTACCCATACTAGTCCCCCTCCTCAATAACAGGAAAAAAAAAAATTAAACAAATAAAAAGTAAGAGAGCTAGCTTGCTGGCTACCATCAGAGACTTTTTTTTTTTTTTTTTAGATTTTATTTATTTGTTAATGAGAAAGACAGGAGTAGAGAGAGAAAGAACCAGACATCACTCTGGTACATGTGCTGCCAGGGATTGAATTCGGGACCTCATGCTTGAGAAACAATGCTTTATCCACTGCACCATCTCCCAGACCACTCACATACTTTTCTAAGCATAATTTTATACATATAAACTTAAGGAAGCCCTGTAACAATTGTAATTCGTAATACTGATCGTGACGTCCATTTATATCTGGAGAAGTTGAGGCACAGAGTGGCTAAGTAACCCGCCTGAAGCCCATGGCTACAAGTGGGGAATCTGAGATTCATACACAGTCCTCTGGCTGAAGACTTGGTGCTCTGAAGTCCATCACATGGCTTCCAATGGCACGTGCTGCCCAGGGACATGACCCTCTCTAGTGCCCCCTACTTAGCTCCTGCTACGGAGCTCCATCTGCTCACTGCTTGTTCTCCTGCCTGAAAACCTGGAGAAGACAATGTTTCCTAATTGTTGCTTTCATTTCCATGTACTTCTGTTTATTAGCGTGACAAACTATCTATATTTGCTTTTCTATGAGCTGTCTGCCCATGTTCTTTGTCTATTTTTTCCCATCCCTACTTGGAGTTTTCATATCTATTTGCATAAGGTCTTAACATAGAGAGCCTAACCTAATCCCCATGTCCATGTCCCATCTTTTGTCTCAGTTTTATTTGACACACTGGAATTTTTTTTTTTTTTTTTTTTGGTGAGGGGGGACTTCTTAGTGCACAAGCTGTATTTCAGTCCCTGCTTTTTTATGTAAGTGTTCAGCTTGTGTGTGTGTGTGTGTGTGTGTACACACACACATCTTCTTCCCCTTGCTCTATTCTTACAAAACATTTCTCTAGCCAGGAGTCAAGTATGTGTTCAACCACAACCACATGTTTTTATCAATTGAGATTCTGGTGTGTGGTGTTGGCATTAAATTTTAAGCATAGTAGAACTGTAAAGACTTGATACTATGTATAGACGATTCCACATAATATGCTTTTATCCTCATGCAATTTTTAGACTAGACAGCAACATATGCTGACTTATTATGACAGGATTACTCAATCTGAGGGAAAAAAACACAAGCTAAGATTCTTTCTCTCTCTCTCTCTCTCTCTAGAACTGAGGCCTCACCTATGTGCAGTTTCACCACCCTCGAGCTATCTTTCCCATTCAGATAGAGACAGAGAGCACTGTCCATGTGCATTATTTTGTCAGCCCCCTAAGACACTTCTATACTGATCACAGCTGCATCAAAATATCCTTTAAACAGAAAAAATTTAGGATGGTGGTGCACCCGGTTGAGTGCACACATTACAATGTGCAAGGGCCCAGGTTCAAGCCCCCCAGTCCCCACCTGCAGGGGGAAAGCTTGACAAATGGTGAAGCAGGGCTGCAGGTGTCTCACTGTCTCTCACCCTCTCTATCTCCCCTTCCCTTTCAATTTCTGGCTGTCTTTATCCAATAAATAAATAAAGATAATAATAATAAAAACAGAAAAACATTGCCAGGTAAGGGAGATGGCACTAGTGGTAGCGCAACAGACTTTCTTGCCTCAGATGCTAGAGGTTCAATTTTGGACACAATCATAAATAAGTCAGAGATGAGCATGCTGATTTTTAAATACGCGCAATGCACACACACTTGCACACATACTTACTTTTTTTTTTTTCATGAGGGAACAAAAGAAACCAGAGACCAAAGCATTACTCAGTTCTGGCATATGGTAGTAGTAGGGATTGAACCTGGTGCCTCTGGGGCCTCAGACACCACTGCGCTATTTCCCGATCCCTCAAAAATATCTCAAATGTGAATGTTACTTTTTACCTTTCAAGCCTCACCAACTGAAAGCTGTCACAGGCCCCCTCTACATAGTAATCCTAGCCCAGAGTTTAACTGTAATAGCAAGATGAGAAAGAAAAAAAAAAGAAAAGAAAAAAAATCAGAGGATGTTTTGTTACTGACCCGAATGTTTATTTTATTCTGTTGGCTAAAGAAGAACAAGTTTAGATCAACTTCCGATTTCACATCAACAAGCCCAAGAGTTCTCTTATTTGAATGCCATCATTACAGTCAGTCATTTTAGCTGTGAGGAGGAGGAGGGAGAGGGAGAGGGAAAGAGTCTGTGGCATTTGAATGAATTCTCATTCCTCCTCTAAACCAGAGATCCCTTGGATGGGATGCAAGGGCCATACAACAGAGCATTACCAGCTCTGAACTGTATGTCGGAGCAACTTGTTAATAATAATAATAATAATAATAATAATAATAATAATAATAATAATAATGGCAGTGCTTCCTGATGAGGGAAATGGTTTGCTTCTCAAATAAAAACACTGAACAGGTTTGGGGTCCTGCCTACGATAAAGCTAGCCTATCGTCAGTCTGAATGTTTGCACACGTGGGAGAGGAGGTGGAAGCTAAGCCCATCACAGCATCTCCCCATGCAGCCTATCTTATCTATGCAACAGCCCATAATAAGCCATTCTTAACAAGTAATATTTTATGCCACATATTGATTTTTATGAATACCACAAAAACAAAAAGCTTCTGGTTCTATTTGCTTTCCTGCCCCCACGCACATACCCACCCACACAGGATTTTAAATCAAATCTGCCACAGGGTGTGAGGTATGTGCAAATACTAATCTCCATTTGTATTGCTTCAAATGAGATTTGAGAAGCACTAGTCTAAACTATCTTCATAATAATCTCTATTTTTGGAATTCAGAGAACAATAAGGTTCTCAATTAAAGATCTTGTGAGGGCACAAAGAATTGGAAGGATTTCCTCTCTCTAAAATAATGTGCATTTTGTGGCTGAATTGATTAAAAACTACATGGCTACTTCCTTTCATGGTGGAATCTCTTAGATCATACTTTCATGTGAGTGGCTATTTACTCCTGCAGTTCCTATTTGCTCCGACTCCTCTATTTCACTTCTCAGTGAAGTGAATTATAAAAATCAACAGCAAAGATGGGAGCTAAGATTTTTTTTACGAAGTGACTCATTTCTATGCCAGCATTTTGCAAGGGTTAGCGCAGAGAGATGTCACTCTCTGAAATATGTGAACACTCGCTGGAGGGGTAGGAGGAGTGAGTCTGGAGCACATGCCCTGGGCCATAACAATCACATGAAAGTTTGGCCCAGAAAGTTGACCTTCCTACCTGCTACCATTCATTTCCGTCTTCACTGTTAGGTTTTCTCCAATTTACTGAGATCATTCTGATAGCCTCCCCTAGACAACGTTATCTTCACCTGCCAACATCTGCAAGCTTATTGATCCTCCTTGCTGTCAACTGATATCTCTGGCCTGTTTATACGGGGCACTCAGCATTCCGTATCTCGTGGAATTCTGATAGCCATCTTGCATAAATATTTACCACGTTATAAGATATGAATAAAAGTATGAACCTGGCCCTGTGCTTGAGCAAACTGATTCTAATTGTGTGTTAAGTACTTACAGAGTACTGTTGGTAGTCAGTTGCTATGGTCCTCATTCTGTGGCCACACAACTGTATTTTAACAGTGACCCAGAGGAGTGGTTTATAATCAAGGGTCCATGGGCTCATGAAACGGGAAGAGGTGACCTGTGAATCTTAATTCAGGTGTGAAACACACATATGTATGGTGCTAGTGAAGAGCTATTCCTCCACACAAAGGGACACATTTGATCCTGGAGGCTCGAATGAACAGGCCAGAGAAAATCCCACATCACTTGCTTCTTGGTTGGTTCTAGGTGGAAAGTGATAACCAATTCTGGATGGTCTGGAGCCATGTCTACTAAGGGGTCAACTTAATGGACCTTCTAGAGTTTACATGAATGTTCATTTCCCGTATCAGAGACTGGGATTAAACCTGCAGTGCACTTGAAGCCGGCTTGTCACTCGTAGATTTTCTCATCATTAAAGCATCTATAAACATACTGCAGAGGGACCTGGTGGTGGCACACTTGGCTGACTGCATATATTACAGTGCATAAGGACCCAGGTTCAAACTCCCGGTCTCCACCTACAAGGGGAAAGCGTCACAAATGGTGGAGCAGTGCTGCAGGTGTCCCTCTGTCTCTCTCCCTCTCTATCTTCCCCTTCCTCTTGATTTCTGGTTGTCTCTATCCAAAAAATTAACAAAAGTATATTTAAAAAAATACTACAGAAAGTCAGAGCTTCTTTCTCTCAAAAGAAAACACTGCAGTTGTCCTATTCGGTCATCAATAATCTATTCTGGATAAGTTGTCAATATTATTAAATATCCAATTTCAGAAGTCTAATAATAATGTTTACTGAGTCAATAGAGGTGATGAACATTTTTATTTCAGTAAAAATAACTTTCTCATTTTTTGAAACTGTTGACAGGGTTTTTTCCTTGGCCCAGAATACAATGCTCCAATGATGCAAACACACACACACACCATTTCTACCCAACGTTGGCCTTAAGATTCAAGACAGGTCAATTAGGATCTATCCAGAAGGAAGCTATTCCTTGAACCAGGTTCAATAACTAATAAAAGTGAGAGCCCGGAGTGATACTACCTGTGGATTCTTCAAAACAAAGTTGAATGAAAATCTCCAAGAAGTGGAGAAACAGATTTTTATGACACCACACTTAAAACTTGGGATCTAGCCACATCTGAGACATATCCCTTCTCACTTCTCCCATTTTGTGAGCCAAGAGATCTCATTCTGTTTAAGATGGCCATGAGATACTTACCTGTGCTGCCTACAAACTCAGAGATGTCACTATTCCCATTCAACTGACATAAGGTCACTAGGTATTTTTATAGATGAACATTCCACATCCAAGTCACCCCTCCCCTTGTCCTGGAAACATTAGTGGGCACCTTCAGAAACACGCTACCACCTACAAGTCTGCTTTGCAATGGGCTCTTAGATGTATCTAGACTGGGTGTTCACAAAGTGTAAGGATATTCTCATTCTTGCACTGACCACAGTTTGACAGAGTCACACGCAGACTATGTGCCTGTAGAATGAAAACTCAGTGCAGAACGCCACCTTGTATATGACATTGTACTTATCAGACAGAGCAGAAGAGTCAAAGCGAAATATGAGGCCCTCCACCTCTTCTGTTATGGTTGGGTGCAGCCTTTTATTGTTAAACACACAATTTTTACCACTCTAACAGCCTACACTTCACACTGTTGAGTGCTAACACCACGTCCCTCCATGCCCACCAGAATTTTTTTAAATTGTCTCTAATGTGCACTGTCCTTTGTTACAGATTCCAGAGCATTTAGTAAACAAGACCGGCATTTCTCCCAGTTGTTTATAGAGCAGAATTTATATTTTCTGTTTTAATAAATACACTCCTTTCCTCAAGGGCCAGAAAAGAGTGTCCCATTGTAAAGTTAAGCAACTAGAGCATCAAAAGCATCACAAAAGTGTTTAAAAATAGTGCAAGGAGAAAACTTACCTCATTCTTCACTGATTAAAAGCTTTGAGTAACTTGGCATTGGCAAGTTCAACATCATTTACATATCTGGGGAAAGATGACTATGCATGAACTTGACATAACCTTGGAAATTCAGTCATTTACCCCATTAAACACAGCAATGATTCATTGTAAGTTTGTCGCATGTTTACTTTCCTTAAAACCTTCATGACACTAGGTTTGATTATTTCTGATAGAAGAGAACAGGCCAGAATTTAATTTTTTTCTTAAACCACATTTCCACAGTGTTATGAAATCACAGGGGCAAGGCCATGTTTACAGTAAGACTTCTATTTTTCTACTTCTTCCATCCTCAATTACTAGCAACAAATTCTTCCTTCAAATAATGCACAATTCACACCATTAGACTCATAAAAATCTTAGACTTTTGAAATGAACATGAGCTCATAAATAAGAGTTACCTGCTGGGGACATGCAAGAACCACCCATGGAGCAAAATGTTTCAGAAGTCAGAAATGTCAGAGCTATCACTTTTAGGTTTTCATGATGAAAGGCTGCTGTGTTTGTAATTCCTCCTTCCCTTACTCCAGGCATCTGTCCATTTCTTTTATTAAAAAAAATGTAGCACTTAGGAGGAAAAGAAAGAGCTGTTTTCACCTGAATCATAGTAACCAGGTCCAAAATACAGGGTCAACAAAATTATCGTATTTTGACCACCTATAGGAAACTCAAAACACTTCCAGAAGTCACAAGGAATGCCTCACATGTACACTTATCTCTGCTGGGCCTGAAAATGAGGGAGAAATGGGGGAGGAGGGGTTTATGTATTATGCGACCATAAATTCTTCAGTCATATCTTAAAAGTTTCCTAGGACAAATCCCTCTGTAAACATAATTCCCGTGTCAAAACAGTGAGAATCACAACTGGAATAAATGAAAGAACCTCTGCTCTCATTACATCTCTACTCAACACTGCAGGCATAATTTCTTCTTAAACATATCTGAAAAAATATTTAAGTAAATCCAGAAATCTACTGTGGGAGGGAGCAAAGAGACTCCTTTCCACACTGGGGAAGGGAAAACCAGCTTCTTAAGGACATCAGATTGTTTCTCAACATCATCAAAGGAGGAGTTGGCTCTTCCTATTTTCATTTCCCCAGGTGATTTTTTTCCCCCACAAATCTAATAAAAAGTATTCTATCTTGGTTATCTAAATGATCAGGTTTTACCTTCATTCAAATAATAGTGTTACTTCACTCCCTTTCTGTTAGAATAGTAATGATGTGTGAATTCTCATATTTCTATAAGATTCTATGGTTTGGCTTTCTCCCCCCAACTCACCTTAGCTATTTTGTGGGACTGACTGCACATAGGGCTTAGTGATATATTGGAGAAGGAACAGACTTCAGGTCAGATAATCTTAATTTAACATCCCTTTCTACCAACTCTCTCTAGTATCTACCCCTGTCCATTCCAACTACTTAGGACCTGAATTACCAGTGTGCTATTTCTCAGTTGTCTCTTTCTCTGACTCCTTCTTCCTTCCTTTCTTCCTAAGATTTTAGTTATTTACTGTATGCATGACTGATAAGATGGGTCTACAGCATTTCTCAGTTCTGGCTAAAGGTGATACCAGACTGAATCAGTGGCCTCTGTGTTCTACCAGCCCAAGGTTATCACCTTGACACTCAACTTTTTTTTTTTTTTTCTAATGATTTCTATCTTTTTCCCATCACTCTGACCAAACTGTTTTCTTTATAGAGTTTTATTTCATTCCTACATTTAGAAAAATGGTGCTATATTACAAGTACCAGTTTCCAGTTAGTTAATAACTCACATGGATAGCACACTGCTCTGTCTATCCACAACTCAGGTTTTCGCCTGGCCCCCAATGCATTCTGGGAAGCTTCAGTGCTGTGATCTCATTCTCTGCCTCTCTGTCCCTATCTAAAAAAGAAAAGCACCACTTTATTTTAAAAGAATTATTATTGTTGTTGTTGTTGTTGTTTTCATGAGGAGACAGGTGAGAACACCTCTTAGCTCTTGCATATGTGGTGCCAGGAATCAAATCTGGGCCCTCATGCTTGCAAGCCCTAAAGCATGATTAAAATGGGCACAAGAAATTATAGACCTGAAAAGACTACCAACAGCTCTGTTGTTCTGTTCAGTTCTATGTTCAGTATCTTTTAGCATTAGAGAAAAGTCACTTGAGACCATGATAATCCATCACTACACAACTACAGTATTTAAAATTTGAAAGACCAACTCTCTCAAGTGTTGGAAAAGCTATAAGAAAGCTATAGCTTCGGGTGGGGGGGGGGGTAGCACAATGGTTATGCAAACAGACTGTCATGCCTGAAGCTCCAAAAGTTCCAGATTCAATTCCTGGCACCACCATAAGCCAGAGATGAGCAGTACTCTGGTGTTTCTATCTTTCTCTCTCTCCCTCTTTCTCTGCATCTCTCTCAAAAATAAAATAAATGAAATATTTAAAAAAAACAGTGCAAGGATCCCAGTTGATCCTCTGGCTCCCTGCCTGCAGGGGTTGCCTCACAGGCAGTGAAGCAGGTCCGCAAGTGTCTATCTTTCTTCCCTGTCTTCCCCTCCTCTCTCCATTTCTCCCTGTCCTATCCAACAACAACAACAACAATAACAACAATAATAACAGCAACGATGAACAGGGCAACAAAAGGAAAACCAATGGCCTCCAGGAGCAGTGGATTTGTGGTGCAGGCACAGAGCCCAGCAATAACCCTGGAGGCAAAAAAAAAAGAAAAGAAAAGAAAAAGAAAGCTACAGTTTCACAGCTGGTGGGAATGTGATGTGGTACAACCACTTTGAAAAACAGTTTGAGAATGTCTTAGAACTTAAACCTTCATCTACCAAATGGCCTATCCATTCACTTGTATTTACTGCAGGAGAAAAACAATACAGTGTATGTCCACTCAGAGATCTATATGTGAGTATTTATAGCAGCTTTATTTGTTATATTCCCCTACTGGCGATAACCCAAATGCCCACCAACAAATGAATGGGTAAAAAAATGTGGTATGGCTACAAATGAATACTAAAGAAACAGAAATTCCTGATAAAGCAGCAACACAGACCCAAAAGCTCCATAAAATATAATTTTCCGGGGGTCCGGCGGTAGCACAGCAGGTTAAGCGCACGTGGCACAAAGCACAAGGACCAGTGTAAGGATCCCGGTTCTAGTCCTCGGCTCCCCACCTGGAGGGAAGTCACTTCACAAGTAGTGAAGCAGGTCTGCAGATGTCTATCTTTCTCTCCCCATCTCTGGCTCCCCCCCCCCCCCGATTACTCTCTGTCCTGTCCAACATCATCATCATCACTGGCAACAATAATAATGACTACAACAACAAGGGCAACAAAATGGGAAAAAATGGCCTCCAGGAGCAGTGGATTCCTAGTGCAGGCACTGAGCCCCAGCAATAACCATGGAGGCAAAATAATAATAATTTTCCTTATATGATGACCTAGAAAACATGGAACTATAGGGGTAGGGTGATCTCAGGTGTTTGGAGAGTCAGAGAAGGGGCCAATAAGGAGGCAACACAAGGGAGCCTCCTGAGTGGGTGTTAAGTACATGAGTTCTGCATTTGTCAAAACTCAAGATGGTTTATGAAAGTGAATTTTGGGGCCATGTGGTGGCAAGCCCAGTTGAGCACACATGTTAAAATGCTCAAGAACTCAGGTTCAAGCCCCAGTCCTCACCTGCAAGGAAAAAAGTTCCACAAGTAGTGAAGCAGTGCTACAGGTGTCTCTCTCCCTCTGTATCTCGCCCTTTCCTCATAATTTCTCTGTATCTATCCTAAATAAAATATTTTAAAGTGAATTTTACTACATATAAATTAAAAAGAAATCAACAACTTCATAATAAATCCTAAGAATTTGTCACACTTCGGCTGGAAATACATTACTGCCATCAATTCTGTTGAGATTAGAGAAAGCAAGAACAACATCTGTTGACTAATTATTTTATGAAAATCCTAAAAACATGCTGACAGAGGTCAAGAGTTTTTTGGTGGTTTTTTTGTTTGTTTTTTGTTTTTTTTTTTGCTAAACTGAGTAGCACTCCCACTATTCACAATAATTCTATAAATCTCACACAATCTCTAGCACTTATCAACTCACCCCAGACATACATACACCCCCAATCTAGCCATCTGCCCATCCATCCATCCATCCATCCATCCAGGACTCGTTTAGCATAGACAATGTACCTGGCACTATCTTAAGGGTGGCAGATATACTGGCAGACAGAGAAGATAAGGTCCTTCATTTCAGGATGTCTCCATGTACTGCAAAGGAGGTTAACTTCTCATAGTCATGCTCTCTGAAGACATCAGAAGAAAGTGGAATGTTGGGAGGTGGCGGTAGTAATTCCCTACACAGGAGGTGCAGGAAGTCTTCTCTGAGAGCCTTCACCTAAGCTAAACCTGCAGCGATTAAAGGAAGCAGGAAAGCAAAAACTGGAGTCACGCACCCCTTGGCAGAGGGGACTGCAAGCAAAGAGGCTTGGGTGGTCTGGACCATGGGAAGGGCATCACAGGGAATGAGAAAGGAGCAAATGGACAAGCACGGTGGCTCGGGGCCTGGCAGGGCTTCAGAGCCTGAACTGGTTCACTTGGAGCTGCCAGAGGGCTGTAGGTATCAGTCACATCATCAGATTCATGTTTGCAAAAGATCCACCTGGCTGCTTATTTTTTCAGGACGTTTGGCTTTCTTCATCTTTATCTCAAGTATTTGCTGCCGCTTTTACCTTTGCTCCATGGCCTTTGGCGAGTCACGTATACCCTCTGAGCCTCAGCTTCCGGATCTGGACAATGGTGCCCTAGCTGCCAGCCACCACTTACACAGAGGGCTTCAATCTGGCACTGACTATATGCCCACTCTGCTTTCCCAAGAATCTGGGATCATCTCTTTTTCTTATATAAACTAGATATCTGCATCTCAGCTGAAGTCTCCAGCCCTCTGCTACCTTACCTGCCCAACCCATCGTCAACTCTGATCCTGCTCCATCTTTACCAAAGAGAAGACTGCCAAGAACAAGCACTGCGCCCGTCCTCACACAATCACATCTTAGACCATTACAGTGTGGTCCCATCTCCTCTACTCTACAGAATTCCTTCTGAAAAAACGGCCAGTGGCTATATGTCACCAAACACTCAGTCTAATTCTTGGCCTCTCCAGACTTAGCAGCAGATTTGAATCACTAGCTCCAACAGGAAGGAAAGAATAATGTCACAGGGGGGCCAGGTGGTGGCGCACCTGGTTGAGCGCACTTTACAGTGTGCAAGGACCCAGACTTGAGCCCCTGGCCCCCACCTGCAGGGGGGAAAGTTTCACAAGTGGTGAAGCAGTGCTATAGGTATCTCTGTCTCTCTCCCTATCACCCCCTTCCCTCTCATCTCTCCCTATTACCCCCTCCCCTCTCAATTTCTGACTGTCTCTATCCAGCAAATAAATAAATATTTAAAAAAAAAAGAAGAATGTCACAAGAAAACAATAGGGCAGGATCCTAATTCCCAACTCTGTCACTCCTAACTGCTCTGCAAGATTCTGCAAAAGGCCTGTCAACTCTCCGGCCTTAGTATCTTCAGGCAGAGGGCTGACTTTACGGAGAGATATGGAGCCCTTTGAGTTCAGAAATCCAAGACCATCCAGTTCTTCCCTGTGGCACCCATGACTCGGCAACAGTAACCTCCAGACGAGTTTACTAGAATGTGCTGCTTATTTAAGTGGGGCTCTGTTCCTCCAGATTCCTTAAAGAGTGGTTATACTTAAGGTCTTGAGACTGCTTACCTAGTTCAGCACACACCTTACCATGTACAAGGTCCTAGGTTCAAGCCCCATAGACAGAAAGGGGGGGGGTGGCCCAGGGGTGTTGGGTGGGTCTTAGTGTTTCTCCTCTCCGAGTCTGTCTCCCTCTCTTAATACAGACTAGACAGATTGGGCCCAGGAGGCCACTCAGTGGCATTGCACATGAGGCCCTGGGTTAATTACTCAAAGAAATGGTTTCTTCCTGGCCAGTACAGCAAGCACACTGACCTCAACGCCACTTCTGTCAGTAGGCCTCCCTCAGCACTAGACCCACATGGCATCCAGTTGCCTGGATGTGACGGATCAGAAGAAATCGAGGGACTTTCTGTGAAGTGACGGCTTTTAGTCTTCCAAAGTACTGCAAAGTCAAGAGACCAAGATCAGACTGAGGGTGCCTTGACCACAGACCACCACAGGGAGCCCTGAACTGATCCTTCTGCTACAAAGGGCATGACTGGGACGACTGGCAGAACCGGAATGATGTCTAAGGAGTAGACAAAAGGCAGGGGCTTCATGCGAATGTCTTGCTCTTGACTTGTAAACTTAGGAAGAGAATGGTTTTCCCTATGGTCCTTCATTTGGACTTTATCCAGAGTGCCCTTCAGCTCATGGCACTTCAATAGTTCCTCACTACCTACCAAGTTAACTATGGATTTCTTAGTGTGACTTTCAAGTTCCAACTAACTTCTTCCCAGGCTTTCTGTCCCCACCCCCACTCCCATCCCCACCTCCTTGTACCCCAGCCAGCCATTCAGCTCAACACTGTTTAATGTCTCTAGGCTTTTGTTCACATTCTTCCCTCCACCAGGAAGTGCCCATCCCCTGCAGATTTTTTCAATACTTAAATATAAATGCCAACTCAGAGCAACCCTTCAACGTCTCCCCATATTCCAAGACTAGCCTAGATCATCTTTTCCCAACAGAATGCCCAAAGTCATTTTTGCCCACTAAAAACAGTATTTCATTATGTTTGGGTTATAATGTATATATGTCTGTCTTAACGACAGCTAGTATAGAAGGTCCATATCAAGGAAGTAGTTATCACTAATAAAATTAAGTCACAGACTGGGGAGATAGCATAATGGTTCTGCAAAAAGACTTTCAGGCCTGAAGCTCCCAGGTTCCAAGTTCAATCCCCAGCACCACATTATGTAAAAGCTGAATAGTGCTCAGGCCTTTCTCTCATTTTCCCTGTGTGTTTCCCTCACTTAAATAAAGTAAATATATTGCACCAAAGTAAAAGATAGAGTCTGGGGTGTGGGGGAGGGTTCAGATCCTGGAACATGATGGCAGAGGAGGACCTAGAGGGGGTTGAATTGTTACGTGAAAAACTGAAATGCTACACATGTACAAACCACTGTATTTTAGTGTCAACTATACATCATTAATCTCCTCAATAAGGAAAAATAAATAAATAATAGCCCTCAATCAATCAATCAAGTCACCATCACAGCTCAGAGTACCAGTTATTCTCTCACACAATAATGACTTTTTTCCCCAAATGTTTTGTTTATTAGGTTGTTGGAAAAGTCATGATGTATTCTTTTCTATGCAAAACTGCATCATGACTTTTTGACATCCCAAAATTTACTTATTTATTTTGGATAGAGACAGAGAGAAATTGAAAGGAGAGGGAGAGAATGATAAGGGAAGAGAGACGTCTGCAGCACTGCTTCTCACCTCTTGTGAAGCTTCGCCTACCTTGCCAACCACAGGTGGGGATGGGGACTTGACCCTGGGTCCTTGTGCATGGTAATGTGTACACTCAACCTGGTGTGCCACAGCCCTGCCCCTAAGCATGACTCTTTGTTATGTCCTCTTTCCTTTGTTAAACTGGAGCTTTCCATTTCTTGCATACAATATAATTTCTACCTCGTCTTAGCTATACCACCACCAACCCTGAACTCTGAAGTTTCCAGAGCATCAATGAAGCACATGCTTCTATGTGATCACACCAGTGTTCCCTTCTATATAAAGAACAAAATAAAACTCTTAAAATTGAAAACAAAGACTACATCAGCCAAGTTTAAAACTAGAAACTCCAAAATTTAAGATGAAGACAGATCTATTTGAAATACATATCGTCCCTGGATTTTCACGTTAGCATGCAGTCCACAAAAAATACACCACTTAATGATTATATTTCAATGCTAGCATCAACTAGTATTTATCTCTCAATGTGAATTTCATAAATGAAGGAAAATAAATTATTTAGCAGCTCAGCTGAAATCCTATCAGCTGGACAGTATGAAACTGAAGCAAAAGTTGAAATTCTGGGGGAATGTCTCATGGGGGGGGGGGAAAGAATAGCATCAAAGCAATAGATGTTACTTCTAAATGACAGATGGTTAGTATAACATCTGTTCTTACTCTGACATCATGAGACTGAAAAAAAAAAAAAAAAGACCAGGCACACCCAGAATTTCAATATTGCAGAAGACATCAAATCTATAGCTTGTCAGTCTATAGATCCTAGTTCTAGCACGTCACTAACATGAAAACTGCCTTCAGTCAAGCAATTTATTTAACTAAAACCATAGGTTTTTGTTGCAAAAATTTTAAAGCATGAAATAAATAGTTCTAAATATACTAATTCTGTAACTGATCTGAGGTGGATATATAAACCCAGGATACTTATGACACTAAGAACTAATATTTATAAAAATATATACCATGGCCAGGTGGCAGCACACCTGGTTGAGTGCACATGTTGCAATGCACAAGGACCTGGGTTCAAGCCTCCAGACCCCCCCTGCAGGGGAAAAGCTTTATGAGTGGTGAAGCAGGGCTAAAGGTATCTCTCTCCCTCTCTATCTCCCCCTTCCTCTCAATTTCTAACTGTTTCTATTCAATAAATAATAAATTAAATATATATATATGCCAGAGTAATTTATATATGAAGCACTGAAGAGTTTTTCCCAATGAAATTATTTCCAGTATTACTAGAAATGAATTGAGTAGTATGTTTTACTTTTAAATAATTTTTGAAAGTATTCTTTGAAACACTAAGCTGGAGGAGGCAGTTAGCATAGCCAGCAGAATACAGGCATACCAAGAGCAGGATGGGGGTTCAGGCCTCTGGTCCCCACCTGCAGGAGGTGGAAGGAAGAAGCTTCATGAGAAGGGGAGCATTGCTGTAGGTATTCCTCCTCCTGTGTCTCTCTCCATTTGTTCATCCTGTACAGGTGGTACTGTACTACCACCTGACCCGTGATGATTTGGTTTTAAATGACGTAAAATAAGTACTGGTTTTCAATTCTCTTTTGTTAAATATCACTAGCTATAATTTGCATAAACAAGAGTTCTTTGGTGTCCTCAGTGCTTTGTCAAAATGGAAAGGGTTCCCAAGGCCCAGTATTTGAGACCTGCTGGTGTAGTCTAGTCTTTATTTGCTCTTTGGAACTTCATGAAGAGCATACTATTGTTTCTTAGCCTTCCTGAAGAAAATGATTTTGGTGTGGACTAATTTTTCAAGCAGAGAGAAGTGTGTAGTAATGGCTACGGAGTGCATTGACTTCAGTTCAGTTCATGGGAGTTCTGTGAGAGTGGGGTCATTTCTGTTAATAACACCCAGTAAATGGGTTGTCTGGGCAGCAATTTGCGAATCACGACCCAACCAAACATGTCGCACTAAGAGTGGACACAGGTCTTGGTGGCAAGATGTAGGGTAGAGTTAAACCCTGTCATCCTAGACACAAACCAAACTGTGACCAAGAGTGAGTCAAAATTTCTCTCAGCCTCAGTGGATTCACTTGAAAGTCAGTCAGCATAGGGCTCAGGGATGTAGCTTAGGGTGGCACATGGTTGGCATATATGAAACCCTGGGGTTCAAGTCCCAGTACCACCCCTCCCCACACCCAAATAGTGATCGTGTTGAACTGGCTGCCTCGAAGTCTGCCAGAAAAGCTATTGAGTGGCTATGCCATTTCCTTGTAGCCATGAATGCTAAAAATGAAAATAGAATATTCCTTTAAAATATTTGCTAATCTGCTCTCGAGTGTATTTTTAGTCCCAAGTCTAGCCCTGTCATTTGCAGGCTGGTCTATATGGAATGATGACAGTGAGACATCTTCCCTTTTATAATGTCTGACTTAACTATGAATTTCTGGCTCTTTTAATGTATGCGACTTCCTTTTGGGGATAGGGTTTTCTCTGTTGATACAACGTTGGATGCTGATGGCTAGAGCGTAGCCACTGATAGCACCATAACACAGTGCCAACACTGACTTAGGCTCCGTATAAAGTTCACTATTTCAAAGGGTATGTTCCAGTAGGGTTCAAGAGCAAGAGGTTAGGGCTGTATCTTAATGTGTGCAGCAGTGCCCCCCCCCATGTATGAAGTAATGTAGTAAATAGCACTTACATATATATTTAACTTTTTGAAACTCTCCTTCTATAATAAGTCAAAAGTTTGAGAATTCACAGAGTTTGCTGCAAAGTTTACCCTGTCTCTTACTAAACTTCCTGAATAAACCACTGACTTTCATGTATTTATAGTGCAAATAGCTCAAGAATGGTGGGTTAAGCGCACATGGTGCAAAAAGCAAGGGCCGGCATAAGGATCCCGGTTTGAGCCCCCAGCTCCCCACCTGCAGGGGGGTCGCTTCACAAGTGGTGAAGCAGATCTGCAGGTATCTATCTTTCTCTCCCCTCTGTCTGACCCTCCCCTCTTGATTCCTCTCTGTCCTGCCCAGCAACAATAACATCACTGGCAACAATAACAATAATGACAACAACAAGGGCAACAAAATGGAAAAAAATAGCCTCCAGGAGCCGTGGATTCCTAGTGCAGGCACCGAGCCCCAGCAATAACCTTGAAGGCAAATAAATAAATAAATTTGCTAATTAATTAATTAATTAAAGCAAAATCATCACATTGACATAAATGTTTATTTATGGAAAAAAAATACTTCCCCGGAGCTGGGTGGTAGCGCAGTGAGCTAAGCACACATGGTGCAAAGTGCAAGGACTGGCATAAGGATCCCGGTTCAAGCCCCCAGCTCCCCACCTGCAGGGGAGTTGCTTTGCAAGCAGTGAAACAGGTCTGCAGGTGTCTTTGTCTCCTCCTCTCTGTCTTCCCCATCTCTCTTGATTTCTCTGTCCTAACTTAAAAAAAAAATCCCAAAAAACTAAAAAACTACTTCCCAAATAAAATCTCTGATGGAGAGGGGCACTGTTTTACATTTTTGTGTGTCTATTATCTCATTTAATATACAGTTGAATATGTTATACCTTTTGATGCAAAGTGTGGAAAATTTTGGTTGAATTATATAAAGGAAATCTGGCCTCACACGGACATGTTATTGGACAACAGAAGACGTTAATAGTCTTTTCATGTAATTATCAATATTATTCTTTGAAACTACATTGAAAACTGACAGTGGTTTCTTAAAGGGTCATTGCAATGTAGAAGCTGAAACTTTATGAATGAACTTTTCACATGCTATTTATTACATTAAACTCACTGGCCTAGCTTCCATTTTAGACGCCTAATTTTTTTTCACTTCATAAACCTCCCTGAAAAGCTCTCAAGAACCCATCAACATAACCTGAGATCTACTTAAAAAGTTTAAAAGTTCAACCTAAAGATGAAGGCTATGGTTAAACCTAGAAGCAGTTTCAAAGTGCTTTGATCTTTTACATAAATATTTGATTTATTAATTTAGTCAATGATCCCTAGATCGAAGTGTCATCAATGTAAATTACAAAACAGGCAAAAGGGTAGATTTAGGTCCAGGAGACACAGTAAGAGACTAATTACGAAGCCTGAACGAGGTTAAATATATCAACTTTCAGACTAAAATCTAGAAAAGGATCTAATTATCTTTTGAACCTTGAGTCTTTATGAGAATTAATCAAAACAAAATATCTGGGTAATGTTTGGCCATGTACAGCTGTAAAGAATTAGAAGGCTATAAGACTTCAAATAACATGAGAGATTTAATATTGAAATTTAAAAAATGTCTATTGGCTAACCTAACACTAGTATATATGTAAGCAAAATAAATCTCTTCTACTATTTTAACAAGTACACTGTAAAAGAAATTTTGGGGTATTCAAGAAGGGTTAGTCTTGCATACATCTAGTGAACACAAATGAGCTCAGATTAATATGCTGGAGACTGAGTCCCTAGGATATCAGGCGTATGTGAGAATCATGCTTAAAATAAGATAAAACAGTAGATGGCATTGACCTTAACAACATCCTTCATTTTAGCTACTCTATCTCCAATATTTTGAAGACCAAGAATACCATCCAAAGTAATAACCTTCAAAACCAAAAGGGTATAAATAACAATGCAATTGCAAATGTATGAAGCCTAGACAGAAAAATCAAAGAAAGTTACCATAAGAATTATCAGCCATTCAACAATTTGTTTGGCTTTGTACGTTAACTCTCTTTTCAGCCACCAGGTTCCAAATGCTAGCAGGATGCCAACCAGACTTTCCTGGACAGACAACCCCACCAATGTGTCCTGGAGCTCCGCTTCCCCAGAACCCTTCCCCACTAGGGAAAGAGAAGACAGGCTGGGAGTATGGATCGGCCTGTCAACGCCCATGTTCAGTGGGGAAGCAATTACAGAAGCCAGACCTTTCACCTTCTGCTTCCCACAATGACCTTGGGTCCATGCTCCCAGAGGGATAAATAATAGGAAAGCTATCAGGGGAGGGGATGGGATACGGAGGTCTGGCGGTGGGAATTGTGTGAAACTATACCCTTCTTCTCCTATGTCAGTTTCCTTTTTATAAATAAAAATTTTTAAAAAAAATTATCAGCCAGTCAGTTCCTTGAACTACGTATATAGCTCTTAGAAAGAGTTGGTGAATTTCATATTACACAGAAGAAATGAGAAAAAAATCTAGTGAAATGGACACTAAAGGTTATAAGAACACCTTTTTTTCTATTTTTTTTTTTCCTCCAGGGTTGTTGCTGGGCTAGGTGCCTGCACCATGAATCCACCACTCCTGGAGGCCATTTTTTCCCCCTTTTGTTGCCCTTGTTGTTGTAGCCTCGTTGTGGTTATTAGTATTACCACTGTTGATGTTGTTCATTGTTGGATAGGACAGAGAGAAATGGAGAGAGGAGGGGAAGACAGAGAGGGGGAGAGAAAGACAGACACCTGCTGACCTGCTTCACCCTGCAGGTGGGGAGCCGGAGGCTCGAACCGGGATTCTTACGCAGGTCCTTGCGCTTTGCGCCACGTGCGCTTAACCCACTGTGCCACCGCCTGACTCCCTTTTTCTATTTTTTTTTTATTAGCTACAAGAGAGAAATTAAGAGAAGACAGGGAAAGGGAAGGTAGGAGGGAGGGAGGAAGGGGGGAGAGAAAAAGAGAGAGAGGGGGAGAGAGACCTGCAAATCTGCATCACTACTTGTGAAGTGGATCCCCTGCGGGAGGGAGCAGGAGCTCCAAGTAGCATCCCTGCACTTGGTAATGTGTGCTTCAACCAGGTGCGCCACCACCCAGCCTCCACAGTTGAATATTACTAAAGTGAGTGTGGTGGCTAGAGTATTGGACTGAAAAGCATGAGGTCCTGAGTTTGATCCCTGGCATCACATGTTCCAGGATGAGGCTCTGCTTCTCTCTCATGTTAATACTTCCAGAGTATTACTAAGTGTACAGAATGTACACTGAGTACAAAATGACATTCAGAGTGCGTCTCATAAACTAACTTACATAACTGTCTTAAATACCTTTGAGACAGATAGTATTCAATCCCCTTTGTAATATTTTATTTTGGATAGAGACAAAAGAGAAATTGAGAGGCAGGAGGAAACAGAAAAGCAAAGAGGAAGAGACGCTTGCAGCACTGCTTCGCCACTTGTAAGGCTTCCCCCCTGCAAGTGAGGGGGTCGGTCTGAACCGGGATCCTTGCACATGGTAAATGTGTGTACTCTACCAGGTGTGCCACCATCTGCCCCCTCAGTCCCCTTTTTGTACATGAAAAAAGCAAAGTCCAAAGAGGCAAAAGGATGTTCACAAAGGCAGAGCAGGGATTTCTATCCATACCAGCTACCAAGACTACACTGTTTCCTACTAAAATATCACCTATGAAATGCTGATATCATGTGCAGAATTTCCTGTGGTAAAAGAAAACACAGCTAGCAGCAGGACACACACTGAATTTGGTTCTGAGCCAAGCTTTCTCATGACGTTGGCTAGAGCTTAAAATTTTAAAAATTTAGAATATTAGAATATGACTGAAAAAGTTTGTTATTGGAAACAGTAACAGTAAGTACATATCCTTTGTGGAAGGTCCCCTTCTATGAAAGCAACAACAACAGTTTTGTCAAGGACAAGGAATGTACAAGTTAAGGTTTCTGCTTACATTCTTTTAAAACAAGAGGGGAGTGGAAGCAGAGTAGAAAGAGAAATATACAGGAATACATACAAGTTCTACATCCTGTACCCTATAATATATCTTTAGGGAAAATACCCTCACAAAACTACTCAATACTTGGAATACAGAGGACCAAAACACATGTACTTGTAAAGAAAATAATGATAATAAAATAGCCAACCTAACATTTGATGAGAACTATGATGGTTATCTTGCTGGGTGGGGGGCTGGAGAAGCTGCCCAGAACTCTGGTGGTGTTACCTTATAATCTTGTAGATCACTAATAAGAAACTTAAAAGAACTGGGTCTGCATATTCCTAGATGCCAAAGGAATGAACTGTATATAGAAAATCTATTTTTATACGTTCAATAAAAAGATCGTTTATCACCATCATGTAATAAAAACAGTACTGAAGCAAAGTCCAAAGCAGGTATCCATGATATGACTTAGAACCACCCTTTACAGTGGTTCCTATCTAACTACCCTATCTAAAACCTCTTGTTTTTTTTCTAAACATGTGCAGTATGCTCTCTATGACAAGGAAAACCAAGAGTTATATGATAGTTGCAACAATATGCCGTTGTACAGATCTTAAAAGTTATAAATATCCCACCTCAACACTGCAGTAACTTATTTCACTTCCAATATGATTAAGAAAGCAAGACTGGAGTCCACTTAGACTCTGAGAAGTGCTGAGTTTTCAAAAGCCCTCAATAGTTGAGGAAATGATTTATTTGTATTGAAAAACCACAAGTTACATATAATTATTCTACCTGAAAAAGGATAAAGAGGGAGGGTGGGAAGTTTGTGGGTTAACAGATTTGGGGCTTGACTTCATTTGTCACCACCTTTGAAGTGATTAATAGAGAAAGCTAAGAAGAAAAAAACAAAAACAACTAAGACCACAAAGAAAGTAGTTAAAAGCATTTTCAGTGAATCATATAAATAACTAATTTAAAAAAGAATCTAGTCTGGCTGAAGTAAACAATCAGGCCATAGAAAAAAATTTTTCTAAACACCTCCAATAGGCAAAGTAGAAGCAAAATCAACAAAACAGTTTTCTAAGAGATTTCAAGAATTTTTTTTTTGCTTCTCTAATTCAAAAAAGTAGTGATAATATTATACCAACTCAAGGGGAAGCCATTACAAGACAAACCTTCAAAAGCAAAAAGAAAATGGTTAGCTAATACATGTTTACATTTAGTCCATGATAAAGAAAATATATGTTGGCCTTCCAGATCCCATGAAACCAAGAATCCTGGAAGAGGAGAAAGGAACCACTTACCTTGAAACGTTTTCTGGAATGTATTCTAGCACTGGGTAGCCATCACTCCGTCTAGATGACAGGTCACCATGTGGCTTCCAGGACTCCACTAAAGTGCTGACAGGAGGAAAGGAACTCAGGTGTTGGAAAGACTGGTCTCTGGCCGATCGTGACAGAGAGATTGTACCTTGAGCACCAATCCGGTAGTGAAAGGACTGTCCACCTGAATTCACCCCCACAATGGCAGACGAAGGGATGCTGGCCTCCGGGTAATAGCTACCATCATCCGGTTCCTGCTTAATCCCCATGGGGAAGCTGCTGCCTTCACAGTTCCCGTCAAAGCCCGGCACCGGTGGCCCTAAAATTCCCGAAAGCGAGTAGTAGTCTTTATCGTCCATGAAGGAGAAATAGGAGCCGTCCATGAAGGGAAATGGGTTGACAGGTGGGTTCCCTTTGAAAGGGGTGCCCGAACATGAGTGCTTGGCTGACTCCTGCTTGATTGGTACTGAGAAGGGGGGATCAGAACTTAGTTTACTGTTGCTTCCTCCGAGACAGGAGCTGCTGAAAGCTCCATCAGGCTCCGGCTTGATGTACTGGATGATGCTGAGCTGGCCCGTCACGCCATTGGAGATGGCGTTCTCCACTTCCTCAGTCTTGGGGAAAGGGACCTCGGGAGCACCTTTCTCCTGTGTGTCTGGACTGGGAGCCAGGTCCCGGGCCGCCCCGGCTCCAGCAGGGGTGCCAGAAGCAGAGTAGCTGAAGGCATTGTTTAGAGGGCTACAGATAGACCCTACGGTGCTGGCCGTGGGGCTGGAGAGCGTGGATCTGTTATTGGTGTTGGAAGGGCTAGAGACGGAGCACCTTGAGTTGTGGATGTTGGCCGGGCTGGACACTGAGGAGCGCAGGGGGATGTTGTTGGGACTGGAGACGGGAGATTTGACACTGCAGTGACTCGGGGGACTGGAGATGGGGGACTTCATGCTACTTAATGGACTAGAGAGCGGGGAGCCCACGTTGCTGGCATGTGCTGGGCTGTGAGACCTGGAGCCCCGTGGTTCCATGTTGGGAGAGCACGTCAAGGGAGTCCCCTGGGTGACCGGGCTGTGCACTGGGAAATTGCCAAAGCTGGCTGGGGTGGCGCACATAGAGTTGATGGCCCCAGTGGGGCTGCAGACCGAAGAAGAGGGCATGCTTAGGGGGCTGCAGACCGAGGGGCTCTTCTCAGGGCACACGATGGGGCTCTTCACCAGGGCACGCATGCCACCGCCGTTCACAGAGCCCCCCGAGTCTGACAGAAAGGACCTCAGGGGCCGGCCCATGTTGCCCAGGGTAGCAGGACGGTGGCCATTTTCTTTATAGAATTTCACCAGCTGCTCCATGTTTTGGTAGATCTTTGCGGGGCTCGCACTGGCCTGGGGGTTTTGAGGGTCATAGACGTAGTCGGCCTCCCGCACGGAATCCATGTACAGACCCATGGACTCTGCCACCGTGGCCGACAGCTCCTTGGACTCCAGCTCAGTTTTAATATCTGATGTCAACACCCCAGGCCTGTGGGGGTCCTGCTGGGCGCAAGGAAGGAGTTGGTGTTTTTCTTTGCTGCTTCCTTGTGCACCATGGTTTGGGATAGCACCGGATAAGCAGCTTACGTTGACAATCTCCATGTAGCTGTCCTCCTCGGTCCTCTCCACGGGCCCCAGGGGTGCACGCTCCATGGGCTGAGACACTTGACTCCACCGTCTGTCCATCTCTAGGCCTTCTGGGAGGCTGTGGTAGCCCTTGGTCTCCATAGCTGGTAAATAGATTTACATCGGAAAATTAGGCATTTATAGCATGGTGGCTCTAGAAAGACAAAGTAAAATTGCATTGACTGATCTAGGGAAATATATTCTACTTATTCTAGAAGCAACACTTCTGGTTATATTAAGTGTTATCTTTAAGATTTATGTACCCCCCCCACCTACAGGGGAGTCGCTTCACAGGCAGTGAAGCAGGTCTGCAGGTATCTCTCTTTCTCTCCCCCCACTCTGTCTTCCTCTCCTCTCTCCATTTCTCTCTGTCCTATCCAACAATGACGATAATAACTACAATAATAACTACAACAACAATGAAATAATAACTACAACAATAACTACAACAATAATAATAATCAATAATAACTACAACAACAATGAAAATCAATAATAACTACAACAACAATGAAAAACAACAAAGGCAACAAAAGGGAAAATAAATAAAATTTTTAAAAAGAGATTTATGTATCCAACAGAGCCAGAGCATTGCTCTGGCATGTGTGATGCCAGGGATGGGACTAGGAACCTTATGCATGCAATTTCCATGCTCTGCAACTAGGCCACCTCCTCAAATGTAGGATAAAGTTGCCTTTTTAAGTATCAACAACAACAGAGTACTGACTTTCCAAGAAGCCAGATTATTAAGAAGTGATCATACAAAGCCCTTTTTGCACCTAAGTAAAAGTAATGCACCCGTTATAACACAGCCTTTATAGTGTGCCAAGAGCACTTACAAACTTTAGCTCATTTACTGATATATCGGAATAATCCTAGGGACTGAAAAAGAAGGAGGTATGGAAGAAACTGAGGGCTTCAGTGAGGTGGTGACTTTCTGAGGTGGAACTCAGATAAACGGCAAAGTCAATTTTAGGGTTCTGTGGTTGTTTGGTCATAGCTGGGGCTTCACTGCTCCCAATTAACCTCTTTCAGACAGAGAGGTAGAGGGCGAGAGGGAAACATCCCACTGCACTGAAGCTTCAACCAGTTTGGGGCGGCTAGGCGTGTGCATGACAAAGCAGGCGCACTACCCAGATGAGCTACCTCTCCACCCCGAAAATTAACATTTTCTAACTCCAAAGCCTTTTGTATCTTTCCAGCAAGTAGAAACTTTTTCATATCTAATACATGACCTCATTAAAAACAAGGAAATGTAACCATTTCCCAATAGAAACATATCAAATGAGTTATCCCAGGAAAAAATAAGTTAAGAATTTTTTATTTTTTTTTATTTTTAAGCAGCTAGAGAAACAGCCCAACTGGTATTAGCATCAGGCATTTTATGGCTGACGTAGCTGGCTCCATCTCCAGCACCCATGTAACCAGAGTGGTGCGCTGGTTTCTCCTCCCTCTTTCTCACTGCCCTATGTGAAATTCTCTCTTGTATGCAATAAGTAAATATTCTTTGAAGGTATGTTTTTAACTGAGATTTTCTTAATGGGCCCAGGTGATAGCTGACCCAGTAGGACCTAGGTTTGAGCCTCTGGCCTCCCCATGGGACACCTGCATGGGGGAAGCTTGACAAGCAATAGAGCAATGCTGTGGTGTCTCTTCTGTTTCTCTCCTGCTTCTGATATATTAGAGAAAAAAAAAAGGATTTTCTTGAAATAGATATATTGGTGGAGAAAGTTTAATGCCAGTTCTGAGATCCATGCATTCTATGAAGCTGGCCAGCAGGGAAGCCCCTGAGAGCCTGCAGGCCACCTCGGGATGGTCAGGACCTTGTTCCCACACTGGCCAGGCTTTGTCCCATGCTCTCTGACCTACTGGTAGCTTCATTAAAAACTGTTCCCCCGGGAGTCCAATGGTAGCGCAGCAGGTTAAGCGCACTTGGCTGAAAGCACAAGAACCAGCATAAGGATCCCGGTTCCAGCCCAGGCTCCCCACCTGCAGAGGATGCAGGGGAGTTGCTTCACAGATGGTGAGGCAGATCTGCAGGTGTCCTTCTCTCACCCTCTCTGTCTTTTCTTCATCTCTCCATTTCTCTCTGTCCTATCCAACAATGATGACAACAATAAAACAACTAGGGCAACAAAAGGGAATAAATAAATAAAAATTGTTCCCCCCTGTAGCCACTTTTATTCTAAGCAGAAATGATGCTCAAGGTGTGTCCTGACAACTTATGCACTCATTCATTCAACAAATAAATGCCAAGAATGTACTACACCCTAGGCCTACAACCAGTTACAGAATCTATACCAAACAAGCAAGAGAAGCACAGTCCCCACCCTTAGGGAGCCTACAGAATTGTTTCAGACACACAGTCCAAGACTCCCTACACACATTTATTTTCTCTGATGATAATTCTAACAGGCTATACTTATGTGACCTTTATCACTGTAGAACTCAATGCAAGCCCTTTGCCTGTGTTCTCTCTGTTTAGAAACAACTCCGTAAGATTGATAAAAGGACTATTCAAATGGCACAAGTGAGGAAACCAAGGCATGGACCACACAGCAAAATGAGAGTTGAAATTTGATGCCAGGTTTCTGTAGACACCAAGGCCTTGGCACCCACATTGGGGGGAGGGGGGTAATTCTGTCCTGAAGGTCTGGCCTAAGCATTGCACAAAGCTTATCAATATCCCTGAGCCCCACCCACTTGATGTCAGTAGGAGTCTCCCTCCGTGATTGTGACAATCAAAAGTGCTCCCAGACATTGTGGAATGCCAGAGGGCGGGGGGGGGGGGGGGGTCCGCTCTCAGCAAAACCACCCCCAAATGAGAACCATTATTCTAATGAAACAAGGCAGAGAACATCAACTCATTTTCAGCAAAATTTATTTATTTCAGTAAACTTTATTTTAACATTTAAGCTCCTAAAATATTTAGATATGCATTTTTCAAATCCTCTCAAATGTGTAAATGATCTGTGACCCAAAGAAAGCTCCTGATCTCTCTTTGCAGTTGATACAGTTCTGCACACAAATACTCCATAGTGCTTGAGGCCTCTCCTCCTCCCCCCTTTGCTGCTCACTGCTTCCACCGTGCCTGCCTTTCCTCATAAAAATACAAAAATAAGCGCAAAGCACAAGGACCGGCATAAGGATCCCGGTTCGAACCCCGGCTCCCCACCTGCAGGGGAGTCGCTTCACAGGCGGTGAAGCAGGTCTGCAGGTGTCTATCTTTCTCTCCTCCTCTCTGTCTTCCCCTTCTCACTCCATTTCTCTCTGTCCTATCCAACAACAACAACAACATTAATAACTACAACAATAAAACAACAAGGGCAACAAAAGGGAATAAATAGATAAAATAAATATTAAAAATAATAAATAAATAAATAAATAACAATAAAACAAGACTGTGAAATCTTTGGGGTACAGAACTTACATTAACTGTAAAAAACAAAATAAGTTTACTGAAGTGCCATAATGAAACCAAATGCCTCAACTGCCCAAGTATTGTGGGTTTCCATAATTTCTCTACACACTAGATTTTAAGTTCTAGGAAGGCAGAAACTTTAACTTCACCATTGCATCATCACAGGTAGATAGCATTGGGCAAGTCAACAGTGTTAAATGACGTTAATATAATCAACACTCAAGGATTTGTGAATATTATGCAAGTAGAGAAGTTGCATCCTGAGACTATTATTCCGCAAACTCCTAATCACAAATCAATTCCCAAACTGGAAAATAATATCAAATTGGAGGATGCTATCTGGTATCTCAAGCCAAAAACTTCAGTGTGCAATAGTGAAATGAGTCTTAAGCAGACTGGCCCTTTTCCTACTTTACTGGAAAAGCATTTAGTTATCATCACGTACTGAAAGCCCCCAATAATATAGACTCAAAAACCCCAATAATATTCTGAACTTTTTCTACTGCCATGCAAGAATATTCTGTCTCCCCTCCAACTATCAAATATAATATATATATATATATATATATATATATATATATATATATATATATATATATATATCAGGTTGAGATGCTTTAGGTTTAAACCTATTAAATACTGAGAGGCATGTCTATTCAAGTTCAAAATGTATGCCCCTTGCCCAGCCTCATCCCAAAACCCAGGTTCCCTGACTTGGAGAAGTGCACCAGCCTCTTCACAACACAGCTGGAAGTCAGCCTTGTGCAAGGCCTCCACAGGTTCACTCCTCCCCACCCCCCAACACCCACAGCCCCTTTCTCTGCTCCAGTTCCAGGCAACAGGCCCATCTGCCTTGAGTAGGAAGGGGGATTTCCCCCTCTAGAACTTCTGCAAAAA